>NW_015505815.1:183139-185171 GCF_001515645.1 Sinocyclocheilus grahami
GGATGATGAGCTGTGATGCAACGTGATTCTGGATGAATAACTGAGGCGTGACGTGACTGGATGAATAACTGAGACGTGACGTGACTCTGGACGAATAACTGAGACATGGCGAGACTCTAGAAGATCAGCTGTGACGTAACGAGGCTCTGGCAGCTCAGCTGAGACTTGACTGGACTCATGACGATCAACTGCGACTTGACTCATGAAGATCAGTCGTGACTTGACTTGACTCATGACGATCAACTGCGACTTGACTCATGAAGATCAGTCGTGACTTGACTTGACTCATGACGATCAACTGCGACTTGACTCATGAAGATCAGTCGTGACTTGACTTGACTCATGACGATCAACTGCGACTTGACTCATGAAGATCAGTCGTGACTTGACTTGACTCATGACGATCAACTGCGACTTGACTCATGAAGATCAGTCGTGACTTGACTTGACTCATGACGATCAACTGTGACTAGACTTGACTCTGGAAGATTAGCTGTGGCTTGACTGAACTCAGGAAGAACAGCTGTGACTTGACTAGACTCATGATAATAAACTGTTACTTGACCCGACTCATGATGATCAACCGTGACTTGACTAGATGATGTTGTGTCCGCCATCTTGTGAGTGTGCTCCGCTGTCACCGCCATCTTGTGAGCGTGCTCTAGTGTGGCCGCCATTTTGCGATCAGGCTCCGCTGCCGCCGCCATTTTGTGAGCGTGCTCTGGTACAGCCACCACTTCAGTCACACACATTGTGTCGCGTTCTTCCTCCGCGACACCCAGAGTAAACAAAGATCCGACAGTCAACAAAGCATAATCCATGGACTGAGCGAGTGATGAACATGGACCCTCGCGTCTAAGCTTCGCCCTAAGAGGTTGATTTATGCCATTGCAGAAAAACTGTCAATAAACAGTCTGGTAACTCAGAATAGTGAGCGATGGCTAAAAACTCTCAGATATAGTTCTCCAATGATCGTGGACCCTGTTTAAGGGCTAACAAAATCCTTGCTGTGTCCATACCTGGCCAATGTTCCTTTGGAAAGCTGCTGGGTCCTTGTAGGGCTGAGTATTCTGTAACGGGGCTGACGAGACGTGAGACGTGTGAATCCATCGGCAAGCTTTTATTAAAGAGACGTGGTAAACAGGCAGGGTCAAACAGGGCTTCCATTACACCTGAGCAGTGCCCCAGGCTGATTGTCTCCATGCCACGCCAAATTGAGGCAGTAATTCATGCAAAAGGAGGCCCAACCAAGTATTGAGTACATGTACAGTAAATGAACATACTTTCCAGAAGGCAAGACTTAAACTACTTCAGTCTGTGTGCATTGAATTTATTTAATACACAAGTTTCACAATTTGAGTTGAATTACTGAAATAAATGAACTTTTCCACGACATTCTAATTTATTGAGATGCACCTGTAATACGTTTTTGTCTTAGAATTCAAATATTGAACTTTTTTGGAACCACAATAAAGACTGCACACCGTCACACAACTCCAACCTCCTTATCAAGCTTGCGGATGACACGACTGTAGTGGGTCTCATTAGCAACAGAGATGAGACAAACTACAGGAGCGAGGTGAGCCGCCTGGCCGGGTGGTGCAGTGACAACAATCTCTCTCTGAATGTGGAGAAGACGAAGGAGATTGTTGTTGACTTCAGGAGAGTGCGCACTCAGCATGCTCCTCTGACCGTCAATGGTGTGACTGTGGAGAGGGTGAGCAGCACCAAGTTCCTGGGTGTGCACATCACAGAGGATCTCTCCTGGACTGACAACACCGCAGCACTGGCCAAGAAAGCACAGCAGCGTCTCTACTTCCTCCGCAAACTGAGAAGAGCCAGAGCCCCGGCCCCCATCATGTGCACCTTCTACAGAGGCACCATCGAGAGCATCCTGACCAGCTGCATCACTGTGTGGTATGGCGCCGGCAACGCGTCCTGCCGCAAGACACTTCAACGCATAGTGAGAGCAGCTAAGAAGATCGTTGGTGCCTCTCACCCCCCCCTTCAGGACATCTACAACCCCCGTCTC
>NW_015505815.1:185565-188774 GCF_001515645.1 Sinocyclocheilus grahami
TATATATATAAATAAAATCAAACAATTTTTTTATTAAAAACTGTATATTAAACTACATAATTATGGAAATGTGTCTTGCTAACTGCTTATGACAGGTTAGCAATGAATAGCAAGGCCATTATCTGATACAAAAGGCTGAAACATCCTTTGGTGTGACAGATAATGTCCATTAGTGTAAACACCTCCTTTTTATTCTTCATGAACATTTTCAGTGTTATTAAATGCAATAATTACATTTAAATATTTTCTGATGTTTTTGAGACCGAAATAATTGAGAGCGAGGACACAGAATAGAGAGAATTAACAGGGATCCACGCAGAAGGGAGGAGATACTAAGAGAAAGATGCAGAAAGTAAACAGAATCGAAATTACGCTTTAAAAAGAGCAGCCATATACTTTAAAAAAATCATTCACATCTTAATAAATAGGCTATATTTTGAATATCAATCATATTTAGCTGTGCCGTGCTGTAGGGAGGCTCTAGAAGACTTGTCAGTAACTTACTGAATGACTGAGTTACTGAGTTTTGTTGATAATTATTTTTTGTTTTGATTAAAAAACATGTTCATATTGTTTGTATCAAAATTAAAATTTCTTTCTTCTTTGACATATTCAAAGTTAAATAAAAATACTTAAATGTACTACTTCTCACTTTCTCTTTAAAGCAATAACGACCATCTCTGTCCTTTAGTGTGACGTAATGTCCTGTGGTGAGACACACATAAAAGAACCGCAGATTTGTATTTACCTCAAAATATCTTAAAGAACAGTTAAGTATTGTAGTAGGGGAAATATAATCATCACTCGTCTTAAAATGGTATAATTTTCAGCAATTTTGAAAGAATGGCAGCAAGGTTTGTCTCGTCAAAGTTTGTCTTGAAAATGTCCAATAAGTCATATGAATATTCATATTAAATAAATAACACTAGATGAAAATAAATGTCTAACAATGAAGATAAATCTCTCTCATGCTATTTGTATATTATTAAGAGGTTTTTTTATTTCTTCTTAATTTTTAGTATATCACACCATTGGACACATTTACCATTAATGTTCAGTAAAAAAATAAAAAAAAGATTTGAAAAAGTAAGTGACAGTAAAGTAAGTATATTTTCTCAAATATCAGAATTCACGTTACGTAAATATATGTATTTTTTCTTAAAAATGGTGTTTTACAAAAATGTACTGCATATTTGTCAACTACTCGTATGCATAATTATTATTTTTTTTATAATTAATTTGTAGTTGTAGTTTTTGTTAGTCATTTAATGCCATTAACTAGCACTCTGACTGACCAGTGCACCAACTAGAGAGCTAGTTGAGCAGTTGAGACGGCCCTAGAGATTTTGTTTGGATTTATTTTTCCTTTCTATTAATTATTCATTCTTTTTTTTAACATGCAGTTTCCAAACACAACAATTCCTGGTGAAGCACCTCAGATCTTTGTCACATCCTATTATAAAGATGGCGTTTATTAAAGAGGAGAGTGAAGACATGAGGATTGAAGAGACATTCAGAGTGAAAGAAGAAGATACTGGGGAAACAGGTTGGTTTCCATTCTTTAAAGGGGACATCGGATGCCCATTTTCTACAAGTTGGTATGATTCTTTAGGGTCTTCATGAAATGTCTGTAACACTTTGGTTAAAAATTCCTCAGTGGTCATGTAAAACATCATTCTTTTTACCTTGTCTAAAACAGCTCTGATCACAGCGACCAGTTTCAGTGCATGTCTCTTTAAATGCTAATGAGCTCTGCTCACCCCGCCCATCTCTTCCATGGAAGAGGAAAGGAGATTTGCAAATAATCATAAATAAATGAACGAATTCAGGTGTATTTGGTGTTGCATTACCATAAAAAAAAAACACGAATCCTCTGCTTCCTCAGTGGCTCTGATTCAATTCAAATGTATTTGTATAGCGCTTTTCACAATACACATTGTTTCAAAGCAGCTTTACAGAAAATGCATGTGTCTACATTACAAAGCAGAAGTGAATGTGCCCAAGTAATGTTCATTTCACAAATTCTGATGTCAGAAGAAAATGAAGACTCTTATGTTCACTTTTACATCCAACTACAAACCACCTGCATTGCTTTCAAGTCATTGTTTTTGCTACAGCTGCTCGAGCGCGGAGAAAATGGTGGACAGCGTATAACTGGCTGAGGGCAGAGATATGCTAATACGGGACAGTCTGTCAGCGGTCGTGGGTGGGGCTTGTGCAATATGACGTCATATTGCTTAGAAAATCAAAACAGCTTGATTATTAAGTCTGTTTAGGTTTTTTTGGGATTAAAAAATAAGTAGTGAATGGATTTTTATCATTATAGGGTGGTTGTGTCCACACACTGCTAAGACACATTTATAATAATCAAATAATTTCCATTGAACATGGATTAGGTCTATTTAACATTCAACAAGCCAACATTATAAGAGAGGCACAAGATAAAAAATAAAAAAAATACATACATGCATGCATGCATACATACTTTATTTTTATTTTGATAAGCATTTTGCTATCAAATATTTCTTATCAACAACATTACCTAATTTTTGACCTATTATAGAATATTACATATTTCTTTAATAAACACATTAGCAAATAATTCCAGTATTATTGCTTTATATATCAAGTATACATTTTGCTACTTCAGAAAACAATTGACTGCTTTTCCCCCCAAGTGCTGTCTGTATAGCTGTCAAACTATACAGGGCTCAACCATAAGGAATATTTCAATCACAAATATATACAATAGAACAAAGATACAAGTGAAATAATGCTTTTAGGTAGGTCTAACAGTAGTTTTAAGGCATAGAAATTGAATATAGTATTAATCGAGATTCAAGATTTTTGTTTGTCACATACATGGTTATATACAGAATATATGACCAGCAGTTAAATGTAAGTCAGGTCCGCTCCATGGACAGTGCAATTATTAAAGAATACAAACACAAGAAAATTATAAATAAATATAGGTATGGAAAAGGTAAGATAAAAAAATAAGAATAAAATAAAACTGTAGGTATAAAATATAGTGTAGACTTAATAAATATTAAGATGAGCAGGAATGTACAAGAGAAGAATGTGCAAACAGGTTGTACAACAGGGTAGTTACTTAGCAGCAATAGAGGTAAAAAAGTAAATAAATAAAATATTACAGAAATTGCTGAGTGCAAGTGACAATGTCAGTATATTAAGTGTCTTACTGATAA
>NW_015505815.1:189036-189267 GCF_001515645.1 Sinocyclocheilus grahami
TTAACCTGAGTTTGGATGTGTGAAGTCCAAGTCAGGTCCTCGGAGATGTTTACACTAAGGTACTTGAAGCTGCTCACCCTCTCCACTGGGGTCTCACTGATCATAAGAGGAGTATAGGGCCGCTGCTGTCTCTTCCTGAAGTCCACAATCAGCTCTTTAGTTTTACTCACATTCAAAGAGAGACAATTGTCCTGGCACCATGATGTGAGTTTCTCTACCTCATCCAAGTAT
>NW_015505815.1:189369-223447 GCF_001515645.1 Sinocyclocheilus grahami
CTGCTGTCTCTTCCTGAAGTCCACAATCAGCTCTTTAGTTTTACTCACATTCATAGAGAGACAATTGTCCTGGCACCATGATGTGAGTTTCTCTACCTCGGAGCTGTGGGAAGACACGCAGTCATGTGTGTAGAGAGAGTAGAGCAGAGGACTCATGACACAGCCCTCCCACGTTCAGGGTGATGGAGTTGGAGGTGAACTGGCCTACTTTCACCACTTGAGGTCGACCAGTGAGGAAATCTAGAATCCAGTTGCCGAGTGAAGAATTCAGGCCGAGGTCCATGAGTTTAGAAGCTAGCTTGATGGGGACTATAGTATTGAAAGCTGAGCTATAGTCGATGAATAGCAGCCTTACATAGTTCCCATTGCTGCTGTCGATGTGCATGAGGGAAGAGTGCAGGACGTGAGAGATGGCATCTTCAGTAGATCTGTTGGGGCGATAGGCAAACTGAAGAGGGTCCAAAGTATCAGGGATGGAGGAGCAAATGTTGTTCTTTATAGGTTTTTCAAAGACCTTCATGACTATTGACGTGAGGGCAACTGGACGATAGTCATTCAGGCAAGAGGGGTTATTGTTCTTAGGCACAGGGATGATGACAGATTTTTTAAAGGGGGGTGGGAACCATCGAGGTAGCAAAGAACTCATTAAAGATGGATGTAAACAAACCAGCGAGCTGATCAGCACAGGACCTCAGAACACGGCCAGAAATCCCATCAGGACCTGCTGCTTTCCTGACGTCCACTCGCTTTAGAGCCCTCCGATCCTCGTCCTCCGACACAGTGATTACATGATTATCACTGCTCTGTCTGCAGCTTCCTGACGTGCTGATCGGCAGAGTTGCGCTGCCTTGATTGCATTCAAAGCGGCTGTAGAAAGAGTTTAACTCGTCAGCCAGCAATGTGTCTGCTCTCACAGCTGCAGAAGATTTATTTCCAAAGGTACAGATGGTTCTCAGTCCCTGCCACATGCGTCGGGAGTCATTTAGCTGAAAATGAGACTCTATTCGTTCCCTGTATCGGAGTTTGGCAACTCTTACCGCCAGTTGGAGAGCATAGCACGATGCTTTGTACTCACTCATGTTCCCCGACGACAGACCGACGTTGTATGCGGCAGTGACGATATATTTTCTGTACGTGTTGTTATGCAGCTCATGGTATTTCCATAACAATAAATGATGTTTATGACAAATGATAAGTGGGTTTTACATTTACATTTTACATGAGGGAAGAGTACATTTTAAGATGTATTCTTGTAAGCATTATAGATGGTTTGTTTCTGGTGTAAAACCAAACTTTATTTATCTTAATTTAATGTTGTATATTGAGCAACGGACGATGTTAACTCCATATACGAGATACATAACTGAGGAAAAATGCATTGTTGGTCAGCGCCCCCTAGCGTGTAAGCGAGAATTAGCTGAAGGTGATAAATCATTTCGTGCTCGGTGTGGAAGTACCGTTCGTCTGCAATTCACCAAGCTTTTTTGCATCGTGCTCCGTGTGAAAAGGCCTTGAGACTGCAGCCTACTACACTGAACTACACACCCATTTCAGGCCATGGAGTCTCTACTAATGATCTGATGACCTCAATCAGGTGTGTTTGATTAGAGACAAAATGTGCACTGTTGGGGTGGCTCCAGGAACATGGTTGAAAACCCATGGCTTAGTGAGTACAGGTTCTATCTGTATGTTTTTAGTTTTGATGTCTTTTGCTTTGTGCCATTAAACTGGGGTTAACTTTTTTGTTTCTTTTTCACCTTAGAACTGATGCCGCTGAAAGTGGAGAGTGACATACTGAATCATATAGAAGAGAAAGATCAATATGAGAAACATCATGATTTCATTACTGAAGATGAATCTTTTAGTTACTCACAGACTGAAAATACTTTCTCACAAAAAAAAGTTCGAAAGATAGGAACAAGAAATCATTTTGCTTGCTTTCAATGTGGGAAGAGGTTCAGTCAACATGGAAATCTTCAGGCTCACCTAAAACTTCACACAGGAGAGAAGTCTTACACATACCCTCAACGTGGAAAGCAAGATGGGAACCTTAAAGTCCACATAAAAATTCAAACTGGAGAGAGCCCTTTCACCTGCCAACAGTGTGGAATAAGCTTCACTGTAAAAAGAAGCCTTACCAGGCACATGGGAATCCACACTGGAGAGAAGCCTTACACATGCCCTCGGTGTGGAAAGAGTTTTAATCAACATGGAAACCTTGAAGTCCACATGAGGGTTCACACTGGAGAGAGCCCTTTCACCTGTCAACAGTGTGGAAAGAGTTTCAGCCGAAAAGGAAACCTTAATTATCACATGAGAGTTCACACTGGGGAGAGACCTTTCACCTGCCAACAGTGTGGAATGAGCTTCACTATAAAAGGAAGCCTTACCAGGCACATGCGAATTCACTCTGGAGAGAAGCCTTACACATGCCCTCAGTGTGGAGAGAGTTTCAAACGACATGGAAACCTTAAAGTCCACATGAGAATTCACTCTGGAGAAAAGCCATACACATGCCCTCAGTGTGGAAAGAGTTTTGATCAACATGGGAACCTTAAAGTCCACATGAGAATTCACACTGGAGAGAAGCCTTACACATGCACTCAGTGTGGAAAGAGTTTTGATCAACATGGGAACCTTAAAGTCCACATTAGAGTTCATACTGGAGAGAAACCTTACACATGCACTCAGTGTGGAAAGAGTTTTGATCAACATGGGAACCTTAAAGCCCACATGAGAGTTCACACTGGAGAGAAGCCTTACAAATGCATGCAGTGTGGTAAGAGTTTCACTAAAAAAGGACATCTTGAAGTCCACATGCCAATTCATACTGGAGAGAAGCCTTTCACCTGCAAACAATAGGTGCGTTTCCATTACAGATTTGTGCAAAACTTTGGCGATATTTAAAAAATGTCGATAAAAAGTACTGTGAAATGACGGCGTTTCCATTAACCAATGTTATGTGACTAAAACGTAACTTTTGCCTCTCGCAATAAGTCATGACAATGGATTTTGGCTATATTTATTCAAAGGAGGCGTATGCGTGTATCTTTACAGAAGCAGCACAGAGAGCCCTTCAGAAACGTGCGTGGCGCGGCTGGAATAAACACAAGCATTGACTACGAGTGTCCTCAGTCATCATCAGTGGCCGTATCAGAGCCACACTGCACCGCAGACGTGTGAAACGCAGCTACTGTGGAAAAAGTTTCAGCTGAAAAGGAATCCTTAACAAGCACATGAAAATTCCCACTGGAGAGGAGTGTAGATCAATATGGATGCCTTAAAGTCCCCATGAGAATTCACACTGGAGAGAAGCCATTTATATTTGGTCAGTGTGGGAAGACTTTCAGATATAATAGAACCCTTAATTACTACATGAAGATTCACTTAAGAAAGAACTGTTTTATATCATCAGTGTGGAATATGTTTCACTGTGGAAAAAATTTGCGGAAACAAAGCAACTCTTAAGGTTTATGCCGTTTCAGATGTTTCTTGAGGTTAGTTTATAAACTTCTATGAAGTGTATTTTTGTACAAATAAAGGTCCAATATTTGTCAAAATGATAATTTTCCATCCACAATTTTACTCTCTGTGAAAAACACTCAGCTTCATGGGGCATTACCTCTTGGAGAAATGGAAATAAACAGCCACTGCTGTGATTGGCTAACTTCATCACACCATATCCATGCCCTCCTTCACAACATGTTGTTTTTGATACTCGAGATGGTAAATACTGTGATAGAGCCATATATGTATGAGCTTGAGTCGGAAGAAGTGGAAACAATGCAACCACAATGATGGTAACAGTCTGTTTCAGTGTGGTAATTGCTTTTGTTTGCTTAATTTCCTGTACTTGTCATATTACAAAGGTGACTACATGTACGCAGATGTGTACAAATTTGATCAACACTCAAAACAATGATTTGCAGTAATGAAAATGTTATCTTTCGGTCGCTCAGGCATGTCATTAAAAATAATCTTCAGTATTTTGATATCGATGGTAGAGCTCTGTGCGGTACTGTTTTCATAATTGCGCTCCCGCTGAATTTTTGACCATTACTGCCTGCTCCCACATCGTGTGTGTTCCCCTCTCGCCCACTCCTGCCCGTCTAAACACTAATATTGTACAGTATATAATGTTCGCGCATCAGGGGGCTGCTATCAAAATGTGGGGTATTGAAATCACTGTTGAATGAGTGCTCACTGTTCACTTTTGATTTTGTGATCTCGCATACTCCGTGTAAAGAGATAAGATATTTGTCAATGAGCTCAGGATCTGTGGAGCAGCAAATCCTCCACCATGGTCTTATCAGTCATCTCTCATTACTCTTGACCCGTGACTCTGACTCCTGCAGCTCGTTTTGGATGCAGGGTTGTCAAGTCTGCCTTTTTTCCCACATAATTGGGCTTCTTTTTAACTGTTACAATGGGTTGATTTTTTCCCCTGTGGGTTAAAGGTTTGAAATATTGCATAAATTACATTTGACTGAAATGCTTGTAATTAATTATATTTTGCATTCTGCCTATGATAAAACTGCGTTAAAGGGGTCATATGATGCGATTTCAAGTTTTCCTTTCTCTTTGGAGTGTTACAAGCTGTTTGTGAATAGATAAGATCCAAGTCTCAAACATAAAAGAGATTTATAAAAGTTAAGACTCGTCCACGCTCTCCTAAAACGCCTCGTTTAAACACGTGCCCACATGTCTACGTCACTGTGTGGGAAGATTTGCATAACGCCGCCCAAATGTTCACACAAAGAAAGAAGGCATAACTTTATTGTTGCTGCCACCGCTGCCGCCATGTTGTGAAGATGCTGTGTGTTTCGTTGCGAAAGCAAAAATACTTTGTTTGGTCTTTCAAAAGAGGACACGACTGGAAATCAGTGGTTAAGTTGTATTTACAAAACTGTTCTGGAACAGATGTGTGCAGCGCATTTTATGGAGGAGTGTTTCCTGGGAGAGTAGACTACAATGCCGGCTGTTCTGACTCACAGTCTGTTAAAGTACGTTTTCATATTTAAAGATTTTGCCACGGATGATTCAAACGTGAGTTTTGAGCAGTGTAGAGTAGGGCTTGTTGTTTGTCATTTTTTCCGATCACAAATGCAGACATGGTTTTATGTTTATGCGGCGCAATGCAATGCGTAAAAAGACGGTATAAGTCATTATAATCAGCAATTATGTCCCCAAGGTATGCAACAAATGCCTAGTTTATAATGGGTTTTAATGTTTTTGACTCATCGCTCCGGCCGGGACACGGCATCACAGTATGGTAAGGGGTGTAACATTTCCGTCACATGCTTGAGGTATTCGGCCAATCACAACGCACTGGATAGCTGGCCAATCAGAGCACATCTCGCTTTTAAGACTGATGAGCTTTGTAAAAAAACAACGCGTTTCAGAAAGGCGGGGCATAGAGGAGAAACAATAATGTACATTATGTGGAAAATAATATTTTTTGAACCTTAAACTGCATAAACTGCCGACTACTTTACTACTACTACTTTACGACTACTACTGCCTAGTGTTTATGTAACTCCATCATTCTTGTTATGTGCCAAATTGCGGGACGGTGGGATGGTAGGACTGTGCATTTTTTGACCGCCCGCAGGAAAGGTAAAACCGTTTACTCCTGCAAGATTTGCATTGGGTCCCGTGTGGCCCACAGTATCCCAATCCTGATGCAGCCCTCTAAAGCACAACACGCAAAACATATAATCAACAGGTACTATGGAGGAGAAAAAAAGAGAAAGACGAGAGCCCCCAGCAACTGATTTTTGGGGCTGAGGGGAGTTGAGCTCCGATGAGTTTGTTTCGACAAAATCGGACTAAAAAGATCTAAAAGCTGCTGAATTTGCTGCTTAATTTTTTATTTTAGAATTGCTACTTCTGACATGGTAGCCAGGGGACTAAAGTTTTTACATATTAAATAGTGCACATACACTAAATGGCTCCATGGACGGCGCCGTCTTTGATTTCAAACAATTATTAGCTGTATTGCTGCCATAATTTGACCAAATTCCCCACCACAATCATTCCCTTTAAATAGACTCCAAAGCCTTTACTGCCTATTGGTTTGCTAACTGATGTACCTTTGGATAATATAATTAAAAAGTTAACAACCATCAGTGTAATGATAATTTTATTCTTTGCATAAAAACACTTAAATTAGCCTAATTGAACAATCGGTTTATTAAAACTTCAGAATTATATGCGTATAGACTGAGATGTTAAGAAGCTTTTTGCACAGTGGTGGCCAATAGCGCAGTACAGTTTCTTATAACCACTGACAGAACAGCATCTAAGTTTGACAGTCTTACTCATCTTCTTTATCCAACAGCGGGATCACTTTTGTGAATGACAGACAGACATGAGTTGTTCAGAACCGTGGCGTCACTATTCTCATGATCTTAAAGGATTAGTTCACCCAAAAATGAAAATTAGGCTGCGTTTTACTCACCCCCGCGGCATCCTAGGTGTATATGACTTTCTTCTTTCAGACGAATCCAGTCTGAGTTATATTAAAAATGGTCTTTGATCTTTCAAGCTCTATCAATGCAGTCAGCGGGTGTTGCATTGCTTCAGTCCAAAAGACGTTTAAAAAAAAAGCGCCCATCCATAAAAAAAAAAAGTGTCTCACATGGCTCCGGGGGTTGAACAAAGGCCTTCTGTAGCGAATCGATGCATTTTTGTAAGAAAAATATCCATATTCAAAACGTAATAATCACTTGAATCTAGCTTGCGCTCACTGTTGTAAACGGAAGCAGTTCCGGGGGAATGACGTATGAGAGTTGAAAATTGAAGTTGAACCACTGATGTCACATGGACTGTTTTAGTGATGTCCTTACTACGTTTCTGTCTGGGAACATTACAGTTGTGTTGCTGTCTATGCAGGGTCTGAGAGCTCTCAGATTCCATCAAAAATATCTTCCAAAGATGAACGAAGGTCTTATGGGTTTGGAACGACATGAGGGTGAGTAATTAATGACAGAATTTTAATTTTGGGGTGAACTAACCCTTTAAGCAAGCAGATTAACCAGGAAAAAAGCAGACACAGTAAGGTGTAAACAAGCAGCAAAATTACTGTAGTTTGTAGCTACAAGCAGGGGCGTGTCTAGAGCATTTTAAATGGGGGGGGCCAGGCTGGGGCACTGCCTCAAAATAGGGTGGCCGGGGGGGTTGCGAGTGGAGAGATTCTTGCTCACGCATTACATGGATCGCGTAACATTATGCGCTTTCAAAATTTGTCATTAAGATCACGCTATAGAAACCACTTAAAATTAAGTATAAAGAAGAGAAGAAAGCGGCCCTAGGCAGCTGCCTACACAGGATCCGCAACTGCCAGATGCAGTTACAAATTTACTAAAAACAAGCCTATCGCAAGATATCTGGTGGGGGTGGGGGTGGGGGTGGGGTGGCCAGCCAGAGGGCCACCACGTAGACACGCCCCTGGTGTAATGAAGATAAACTTAACTCTTCAATAAGCAGGGAAGTTCCTGACCTAATAAATATGTAACCAAGTACATGCTTAGGACGTTTCACTTTGCATTGTAAGAATGTACAGGTAGACTTTAAATATAAAAAACCGTTATTTGGTAATGTTTTCTCATTAAAATCAGATCATTTCATATTAAGTTAATAGAATATGTGGGAATTACGATATGTACTTGTTATGACCTCAGAGCAATCCGGTTTTTATAGCTCAGTGGATAAAATGCTGCACTATTCAATGTCATAATTACCCTACCATCCAATTACAGTGGAGGAAGGGTGGGACAAATATTACACTGACCAGCACATCCAAATTGTACAACAACTTAACTATAGCGAAGCGGCAGTGCTCATAGCACAGGATTGTTGTTTACTGAGTTGATTACTGAAAAAATAACAGGTTTCATCATCTTAGAAAATGCAATGATGACTCTCTATATATATATATACTGTATATATATATATATTTGTTTTTTATATAAAGGTTTGAGATGTTCCGTAATTCAAGTGGTGGTGGACCGATCCGTCAGCGAAGGTGCAGAGTAAGAGCACCTAGACAAATCACTTTTAAAGTTTCTATGCTAAAAAGCCACCATTTGCCAGTATAGATCACACAGGGGTGAGTTCACATATGTTAATACTTTAAAAAAATAATTTCATGTTTTTCGACATGAAAGCTGAAATAGTTTTTTTAATACTCCCAGATTCCACTCCACCCTGCCGTGTTGTGGTGCGACGGGATTTGGATGAAGCTGAATTCAAACAGGCACTAAGAGTTCATTTCCCTGATCTGCCAGAAGATTTTGAGCTATGTAAAGTAAATAGCCAAAGACAGATAATTCCTTTGCAGTTGGAAAGCTTTAGTCCCAATCAGATTCACTCAAGCAATGCACTAGGGAGATCTGCCCTTTATATTCGTCTGAAGGTGAGTAAATTATTCAGTACAATACTGCGAGTGGAGAGATTCTTGCTCACGCATTACATGGATCGCGTAACATTATGCGCTTTCAAAATTTGTCATTAAGATCACGCTATAGAAACCACTTAAAATTAAGTATAAAGAAGAGAAGAAAGCGGCCCTAGGCAGCTGCCTACACAGGATCCGCAACTGCCAGATGCAGTTACAAATTTACTAAAAACAAGCCTATCGCAAGATATCTGGTGGGGGTGGGGGTGGGGGTGGGGTGGCCAGCCAGAGGGCCACCACGTAGACACGCCCCTGGTGTAATGAAGATAAACTTAACTCTTCAATAAGCAGGGAAGTTCCTGACCTAATAAATATGTAACCAAGTACATGCTTAGGACGTTTCACTTTGCATTGTAAGAATGTACAGGTAGACTTTAAATATAAAAAACCGTTATTTGGTAATGTTTTCTCATTAAAATCAGATCATTTCATATTAAGTTAATAGAATATGTGGGAATTACGATATGTACTTGTTATGACCTCAGAGCAATCCGGTTTTTATAGCTCAGTGGATAAAATGCTGCACTATTCAATGTCATAATTACCCTACCATCCAATTACAGTGGAGGAAGGGTGGGACAAATATTACACTGACCAGCACATCCAAATTGTACAACAACTTAACTATAGCGAAGCGGCAGTGCTCATAGCACAGGATTGTTGTTTACTGAGTTGATTACTGAAAAAATAACAGGTTTCATCATCTTAGAAAATGCAATGATGACTCTCTATATATATATATACTGTATATATATATATATTTGTTTTTTATATAAAGGTTTGAGATGTTCCGTAATTCAGGTGGTGGTGGCCCGATCCGTCAGCGAAGGTGCAAATCACTTTTAAAGTTTCTATGCTAAAAAGCCACCATTTGCCAGTATAGATCACACAGGGGTGAGTTCACATATCACGTGAATACTTTTTAAAAATAATTTTATGCTTTTTGACATGAAAGCTGAAATTGTTTTTTTTTTGGTAACACTTTATTTTGATAGTCCACTTTAGACATTCTATTAACAGTATGTAACTTTGCAACTACATGTCAACTAGCAGTTAGTAGAGTATTAGTAGACTGTCTGCTTAATATCTTCTAACACTTTACTTTGATGGGCCCACAACATACTGACTGAATAGCAAGTATATGTCAACTTATTCGACTAACCCTAAACCTAACCTAACAGTCTAATCTGAGAGTTAGTAGACATGTAGCTGTGAATCCATGAGAAATAGTTGACATGTAGTTGCAAAGTTACTTATAGTTAGTAGAATGTCTAAAGTGACTATCAAAATAAAGTGTAACCTTTTTTTTTTTAATACTTCCAGATTCCAGTCCACCCTGCCGTGTTGTGGTGCAACGAGATTTGGATGAAGAAGAATTCAAACAGGCACTAAGCGTTCATCTCCCTGATCTGCCAGAAGATTTTGAGCTATGTAAAGTAAATAGCCAAAGACAGATAATTGCTTTGCAGTTGGAAAGTTTTAGTCCCAATCAGATTCACTCAAGCAATGCATTGGGGAGATCTGCTCTTTATATTCATCTGAAGGTGAAAGAATGGTTGTACTGCCCATAGGCCTTTGCTTGTTAAATCTGCATCATGGGATGAAACCTGTATGACAAACACAGCAAGTTTGGCATCTTCATTGAACCACAAAAATATACTAAAAGTCCTTTACCTTTTACTCTCGCCTCTATCAACACAGAGCAAGTCTTCACATTTTGGCTCTGATTTTACCTCTGTAAAACATACACAGTTTTACATAGTTCTTCATTCATATTCAGATGCCACTCCACATATTTACACTATAGGTTGAAAGGGAGAATGGAATTGAGCTGTATGCACTTACAATAAAAATCAGCATTTTGATAGTGTCTGGACGACATCACAGTGTTTTTTAGTAATAATTTGTTATTGTGATTCACTATTGAAAAATATTATTTTTCTAAAACATGCTAGCATCATGTGAAAGCATGTTTATTTATCTGACAAACCATACAGCTATCAAATTTCAAGGTTTTTCATCTTTTTTTTTAATGCCAGGCTTTGTCAAGCCAAGATAAAACTTGCCTAGTTAATATTATATGATTATGTCTGTATGATTTTTCCAGTAAGTTTCATTTCCTTTAAACCCCCCCACCATGTGCCAGGTTGACCACACCACTGCAAGCGCGCACAGCCTACACCAACACAATCCCATCCATCATGACCTTCAGGCTAGGTTCATGATTATAAGTGTACATTTTTCAAAAGCAAGATGTCATTTCAGGACGTGTTTTATGTCTTGCTGAAATTCTGAAGATTTTTTATTTTCTAATTTGTTCAAATATGTTGTGTAAAATATGGCAATAATAATGATTTTTTTTCAATTTTGTACATATTTAGTGTCAATTAGGGAGGAGTTCTATATAGACTCATCCGGATCTGAGATTGAAGAAGTACTACTGGCTTCTCCGGTCAGGGGCAATAGTCCAATCGTATGTATTCTATCCATTCATCCATCAGTCTAATACTCACATTCACACTTACACACCTAAAGTCAATTTAGTGACTCCAGTTCACCTAATCTGCATGTTTTGGATGGTGGGGGAAACATACCTGGAGCTGACACAGTGAGAACATGGAAACTCCACACAGAAAGCCATTTATGGATAGCCATCCATCCATTTATGATAGGAAATAGTGAATGATAATATAGGGTGAGATTTTCCATTTACCAATGGTCTATTTGTAAATCTGACATGCTTTCTGTCAGAAAACACAGACAAGGACGATGGTAAGTACAAACCCAATTCCAAAAAAGTTGGGACACTGTACAAATTGTGAGTAAAAAAGGAATGGAATAATTTACAAATCTCATAAACTTAGACAGGCTTTATTAATCACAGTGGTAATGCAATGGAGGATATGGAATGCAGATGCAGCAGGATGAACACGGAAGAGGTAAGTTGCCACACTCACACATTTAACAGTCACTGATGAATATAATCTGAGCACTTTCCTTTCTTTGCTTGCAGGTAGAACACAATAGCACAGGAGACGAGGAGCTGGAGAATGGAGACTTAGAATAGGCAGGGTTCGCACACCTTGGTTAATGTCAAATTCAAGGACCTTTCAAGGACGTTCCAGGTCCAATACCCTCAAACTCAAGGACTTAATGTGGGGACACATTTCAAGTTAGAGCAAGGTTACATCATGTTACCTTGTAAGATAGCCTACATTGTTACAGTTTTCATGTGTCAAACACAACTATGCAAAAAAATAAAACAATTGCATTTATTTTTGGCCATATGACCGAGATCTGATATTCTTTTTGTCGTATTTGTTTTGCATAAAACTGAAGAATATTCGGTACATCCTACACTGTATTCTAAAATGATCTGATTAACTTTTGCATGGATTTTTCTTAGGCTCATGTAACCAGACGTTTTTCTTGCCTCATGGGTTTACATTATCTTAACATGCAAAGCAATTCAACATTAATTTCATGGTCTGTTTGTGAAACGTTGAGGTAACATCGTAGTACTTTCGTGCGTGTGTGAACGTCATGGCAACGTACAACACAAAGTCGTGGCCATTAATTGTGGAAAGGTTAGGCCGGTAGGCAGGGATTGTAGGTGGGGGGAGTGAATGTACAGTGCTCTCGTCCATCTTCAATACAACGACTGAGGTGCCCTTGAGCAAGGCACCGAACCCCCAACTGCTCCCCGGGCGCCGCAGCGAAAAAATGGCTGCCCACTGCTCCGGGTGTGTGTTCACGGTGTGTGTGTGCACTTTGGATGGGATAAATGCAGAGCACTAATTCTGAGTACGGGTCCCCATACTTGGCCACATGTCACGGTACCTAACGCAGGAAACAATTAACGTAACGCGTAAATGCACGTAACTAACGTAAATCAAGCAAGCTAGTATGCATAGGCCACGAAATGTTGGCAAAATAACACATTAGCGGACCGGAGGGAATAATATGGAATTTTTTCCAGAAAACTTCTTGAACCAAATTAATTCAAGCACTTTCAGGGACCTGCATCTATGTTTATTTTCTAAAACTTGAATTTTTTTCTTCTTCTTCAGATTAGCAAACGTTCAAGGATTTCAAGGAGCCGTGGGAAACCTGAATAGGAGACGAGAATAGACAATCAGTGTGTGTCTGTGGAGTGTCCTTTTCACTAGTGCAGGTGATGAGTGACAGCTGGGAAGTGACTGGGTGATTGCTGAAGGAGTGCAGGTGAGTAGAAGGAGGGATGATGGGAAATGTAGTGTGAATATGACTCAACTGGAAACCATGACACTTTCACTGTATGACAAGTACTTATTTTAACAAAGCATTTATTTCATATTAGCATATTACCCTTGTAATTACTCACCCTGAAGAATATTTAAATATCAAAACTATTTGAACATGAGCATTTTCTCATCCTTATTTTTCACTATTAATTACTATTGAAGCTTGTTTCCACCATAACAATTGACAACAGCAATTTTGTAAGTCTTATTATTACTTTTGTTTTATGTTCAGAGTGGCAAGTATGATCCAGCAGTTTACTTCTGGGCTGAACTCCTGTGGCCAGTTGTGGGAGGTGGTGCTTAATAATTGGACAGCTTTCCTCCCCTTGTTTACCAACACAAGAGGTACACTGACAAGAAATGAAGTCCGAGACCTCTTCAACATTGTCTAGAGTTCACCAGAGAGCAACAGGCGAGACCTTGAGGAGGACACTGTCTTCCAGTGGGAGTGCTGGCTAATGTTGATTCAAGGCTGCGCACTATTTTGTAATGTAATTAGATTTTGCTTCTTGCCTTGCACACAAACAGAAGAAGATGTGGGCATATCCTTTGAGGATGTCCTAGTGTTTGTAACTGCAGCAGATTCTGTCCCTCCACTGGGCTTTCAGCAAAAGTGCCAAGTGGAATTTTATGACAAACAAGTGTATGGGAGGGGTTGAAACCCATCTGCCTCGGCCTCACACAAAGACATAGCCGGTCACTAGAGAAGAGAATTGTTGAGAGGGGTTCATAGAAGTTACTGTTGATTGAAGAGGAAGAGCAAACAGTGATAAAATAACACGCAGATAAACATTTTAGAACTTTACATCTATAAGAATTGTGAACTTTCATTTTCACATCAAGTTTAAATGGCTTAACCTTGCCAAGTTTCCACAATACAAATCGATGCTTGTGTTCATTAAATAAAAACCGCACTAATGTTTTTGCAAACATCTGAATCTTTAGAATTTTTTATAAAAGCTCTGGTAAAAATTTTGGGGCAAGATCTAAATGTATTTGATTATCAAAATATAAATCCGAAAACAATTTTGGTGTGGGAACTGGGCACTTTTATTTGACCAGCATTCCAGAAGAGCTCAACATTGACATTGATGCACATGACCTTAAATTAAAATGACTACTACAACATCTTAACATATTTACATATTAAAATAATGACTTATTTGGGTCCATACAAATGTAAAAAGTGACCAAATTTCACCAAGAAATATGTGGCTGTTTTGGACAGTTCTTTTGGTGCCAAGAAATAAAAACATGAAAGTAATGTATAATGGAACATACTCTAAACAAACTTGAAAGGTTAGCTCTATGTTTTGCCCATTTAACATGTAGCCATAAGTTCTATTTTAGGATGAACTCATCCTTTCCTATGATTGATTTAAAGATGTCAAAAAAGACAAAACATTGCAAAGGATGTCTAATCCAAGTTCTGCTTGTGTCCCACCACGTGGATTAAATTGTGCAACAAGTTGCTCAAAGGTTGCATTGTCCAAAGTGTAGGGATTCTGTGGTACTGGTACTCTGTCTGGCCAGTCAACCATTGCTGCTCCTTGCATTCTTGATGTGGTTTCTCCTTGTTCAGATGGTCCTTGAACCACCGTTTCATCTGCTGGCCCAGCTCTTCTGCCAAAGATTTCTTGCATTGCTGTGGTTCTTTGTCCTTGTTGTTCCAGACAGCCTCGGTCTGCATTGGGGTCTGATGTCTTTCAGTTCTCAGCCCATGGTTGTTCCATTGTCGGATAAAGGCAGTCAAGTCCCTGTTGATCCTTGGCAAGTAGACATAATGAAGTGCCCAGAGATGCATTTCATTATCTATGTCCACTATACCTTCACTCTCCAGGAAGTGGAAGAGCTTATATGCCCGCCACATGTCACCCCAGAGCCTCTCAATATGCTGGTTATCTCTGGGCCCCTGAAAATGTTCATGATCACACAGACATCATTGTTTTCTCCTCCATGATCTGTTCAGACCCTAGAAGGCACTCCATACCTGGCCACAGCATTCAAAAAGCTATTCATTACAGTGCTGCTGCGGTTGTTGCTTGAGGCACGGAAAAAGACTATGAGATGACTGTAGCCATCTATACCAGTGTTTCCCAACCTTTTTTCAGTCATGGCACCCTTTGAAATTTTTCAAATATTTGTGGCACCCTACACAAACACTAATGCTATACAGTCCCCCTCCAGACCACCACACACACTCAATTGAAAAGGACTTACTTTCAGTGGGAAACCTGAGCCTGGGATGATGCACACAGCTTATCAATTCTGTCAGGAATGGATGAGAGACAGACACGAAGTTCCTGATCCACTGTTCTCAGACGCTCTCTGTACTTATTCTTGATGTATGTCAGGCTAGAAAAACTCAATTCGCACAAATAGGTTGTGGAAAATGGCAAGTTTGCAACAGCTGGATATTCTTTCTCCACAGTTATCCAAAAACTGTCCAAAGCCATGTCTTGAAATTTCATTTTTGAACTGCGATCTTCCCTTAGTTCCGTGACTTGTTCTTGTACTTGCAGTGGCATGCGTTTTGAACTTTCCAGTCCAGATGAACTCCAAGGATCAAGGACCCAGTCAAATTCATCATTAGGCTCAGCTGGAAAATAAAAGCTGAACCTCTCCTCTAGGATTTTAAGATGCTGGGCGATCAGCTCAGGGAGTTTGCTGTTTGAGTGTGCATTGCACAACATATCAAGTTGGCCCTGTTCAACAAAAGAGCGCCAGAGGGCGAGCTTGCCCTAGTGAAAAAAAAGTATACTTTATTGTATTTGTAATATATTACCTGTTTTAATAGTACATTGCAAATATACTAACAAAAAATATACTATCTTTAAATATATAAAAAGTATATTAGCAGCATGCTTTTGTCTATTTTCACAATACAACTTTTAACACACTTTAAAACAATTGTAATTTAGTATATTTTCTAAAAAATATATTTTACAAAAATATACTTGAATTGAAAGCATAACAACAATTGGCATTGATATCTGTATAAAGCTGCAGAAGTAGTTCCCCAGGAATCAGTTTTTAGTCTCTTTCAATATTGTTTGGAAGTGGAATGACATACAGTTTGTCTTTAGACCTAATAATTACACATTTACACTTGAGTGATTGAGGATGGACAGCAAATACATTATGAAACACTATATAGATGTTGAGGATATATTTAGCTGAACATCTCTAAAAAAATGTTCCTCCATGCACGGCTTTCTGTTTGTGGTGGATGCAGAAGATGCCCCATCCTCACACTTGAAAGCGATCAGGGTCAGAATTTCACAGAATGCTCCTTCACTTAACTGTACAACAGAACTGATCCTCTTTTAAAGAGTTGTGTTATTACAGGAATGATAAACAACACTGCTCACTGAGAATTTTTTTTTAATGCTGTTCACTTTGTTTAAACAATTGCTTTTGATTTAACACCATTATATCAGGTTTCCCGTTCAAACATCATGTTGAACAGACTTGAAACAACTTTTTTCTTTTAAATAATGTTTTTGGAGAAAATATGTTTGTATAGAGTATAGGGCTATAGGTTATTATAAACAATTAAAAGCTAATCGAATAAATACATAAACAATAGCAAATATATTTACTATTTTTATATTTATATATATTTACTAATGTTTACTATATTTCACTGGGGGAAAATATTAATTTAATTTACTAATTTTTTTAAGGAAAGTGGTTGCAATCAATTTATTTTAGCTACATTTAAATAAATTTAGTTGACTAATTTTCAAAAATTTTTATTTAAATGTAGCTCAAATAAATAGTTTGCAACACACCTTAAAACATTTTTTAAATAATTTTTTTCAGTGTACATACGTCTTTCATATAAAGCCTTTTTTATGTAATAACTTTTACTTATGCTTTTAACTTTTACTTAAAGCCATTGTTCGGCCGTGTGTAATAACAAGCTCTGATGTTCCGCTCCCATAAAATCGAAAATAGACGGCTCTTCAGTGGCCGTGCCTTGATGAACTTAACTATATCTACTGCTCTGTCCAATACATCAGAGTGTTTCAATGTCTGAGGACATGTCATTTATTCGCCTACCAATTTTATTGTTTGACAGGGGCACCTTTGATATTTCTTTCTCAGCTTGTGGACCTAGCATGGTGTTAACAATGGCTTTGCATGCAGGCAAGATTACAGTCTCAGCGATTGTGTGGGGCTTTTTCGATTTGGCTACTATTTCGGCCACAAGATAACTAGCCTTCAGTGCTTTCTCTGACACTCTTGCACTCTTCATCATAACTTCTTCTTGTTCTTCGTGTTGCCTTTTTAATCGATTAAAATATTCTGCGTCCTTGCTTACTAGTGATGGGGGATTTTTTGTCAGATGCCCTTTTAGTTTCAAAACGTCGTTCTGCGACTGAATAAATGCACTTGTTGTCAAGAGAAAAAGTGACAGAAGCAGCAGTTGTGAGTGGGGTGGCCAACCCTTTTTTACTTTTCTTTGTATATTCATTTATATTTTTTTGCATTTTTACATTTCTTTGTATATTTATGTATGTATGTCTAATTTTGTCAGGTTTGGCATTCCATAGTTGCAGAGTTTAAGAGCGTTTTTTTAGTTGTAACTCCTTCTGCATAATGACTACACAAAAATTCACCCATATCACTTTTAAAACCTGCTCTGAGCGGGAGATGTTCTTTCAAACAGCCATATGTTTCAGTGCAATGTTCACCAGAGCTTTTTAATATATGTCTTGATAATGATTATGAAAGATAGCTGCCATTTAAGCAATTTAAGTTATATATATCTGTCCATCTATAGGGGGTAGGCTCCGCCCCTGCCTTCATCTTCAGGCAGGATCAGCCAAATCTGCGTCCCCAGGATTTGGACAAAGGATGGGGCCTATGCCAAAGAATGTTTCTATACAACTATTCATTAATTATTGTAACTCACTCACCACCATCCGTTAACACTTTACAGAATAAATACCATGTAAACGTTTACCTCCTCTCTGAGTCTTTCTGATAGAATTATCTTAATTTCAATGGTTTTAACATCACAGATGATGTTGTGAAGAAGTCATTAGGAGCCAGGCACCTTTTGTATCCGTTAGTTTTCTTCATCTTCTTCTTTCGCTCTGCAAGTCTATGGCAGCCCATAGAATCGTATGGTAGACAGTTGTGAAATTTGGCATATAGATAGAGGACAGTCTCAACAGTAACCACAGCAAATTTGGAGTCTCTAGCACTTATGTTTATAATTTGCTTACAAGTTTCCTTCGGAGTCAAATGCATAATTAAAATTTTAGCTGGTCATTTCACCAAAATTAGCTTAGATCATCATCAGACCATGTTGGCAAAAATCAACGAATAACATATTCTGACCAAACTTGGTACACGTCATCAAAAGCATCACCTAAGGCAACATGCATTGTTTTGGCACAGTGCCACCTGCTGGTCAGGAGATATGAAAAACGGCTATTTTTGCTAATAACTTTTTAACAGTTTGTCATTAAATCATAAAACTTGAATTTTGTAGTAATATGCTGTATTTTTCAGATGCATTAGAGTATCATTATGAAACTCGGTATGTGTCATTAGGACCATACTCTGAACGGACTAAAAGTTTTGGAACAGTGCCACCTTCTGGTCAAAATTTCAAATGAAATTTAAAACAAAAATGCTAATAGTTTATATTTATAAAATAAGATAATTCAATAAATCCTACAATTGTTTTACCAAGCGCCCTGCTATTTCACAGCTTTCTCAGTCAACCTCTCAGGCTGATAAAATACTAAAGTTAATGCTGACAGTGCTGCTGGCTTGGATATTCGTATCTAAACATTTTTATCAGCATATCAGAACAAACTAACATTTTTGCCATAGTTGGCAGTATGGAATAACAGACGAACTGTTATCTCTATCAAAGAATCGGAGTCTGGACTTATATTGGCCCAATCTAACAAAAAATCTTCATTATTTATGCACAGATTGTGTCATTTTATTTATATTTTTCCATTAACATTGTTGCATTTGACAGCAAGACAAAAGTTGAACTAATATTTTCATTCCAGAGTACCAATCTATGAACTGATGAAATGGAGCGTCACTGAAATGACTGTATTAGCTGCTCAGTGTTTGAAACTACGTGGTGGTCATGTAGTTTCCCCACCATGGTAGATGGTTGGTCAGTTCAAATGGCCATGACAAAGTTCATATGTACATGACAAAAGAAAATAAAAATTTCAAGGCAAAGTATAAAGAGGTGATGGATGCAAATAAAACAATTGTTGATGCAGTTGGACAATCAGATTTGGTCCACATTCACTTGTGATTTGAATGTAGCCTTCATTTCACACAGATACATATTTTCTGGTGCCATTTTAATCTGCAGTCATTTAAAACACTTTACACACAAAGAACATAAATAGGGCCTCACATCTGCACGAGTGTGGCAAATATATATATATTTTTTACACTGATCACAATTAAATTGCCTTCCTCTAGAGCCGGGCTATTCAATTAGTTTCGTTTGAGGGCCGGAGTATTGAATTGAAAATTTGAAGGGGGCCAGGGGGGAGGGGGGCTGTCCCGATCTCTTTCTGGGGGGCCTATAAAATTAGAAATTAAATTTAAATGCATACAATATCAACTAATATGATCAACACCAACATCTATAAAAACAAATTGTGCTGTCTGTCAGTCGTTTTAATGTTATTTTTCTGTAATTAATCATGATTAATTGCATATTAACATGTCATAATTTCACATTGAACCTCCAAATTAATGTAGAAACTAAAGGGGGTATATTTTAAATATGTTTAATGACATCTCTTTACTAAGTAGCCTATTATTAACAAATGCCAGTATTTTTGATACCAATACTGCTACTGATGTCTCTATTAACTGCATTTTCACCTCAATTTTAGCCATTACTTATAGCCATTCAACTTTAAAGTATAATTGAAAGACATTATTTTTAACATTTAGTAGGCTCTGAAAAATATAACATTAATTTTTTTTTATGCCGTTTTATTTAGATAGGACAGTATAGGTCAACAGGAAGACAGGAAGTGAAGTGGGCGAGAGAAAGGGGGATGGGATCAGGAAAGGTCCGCGAGCCGGGACTCGAACTCGTGACACCCGAAGCGCAATGGCGCTGTATGTCAGCACGCTGCCCACAAGGCTATCAGCGTCGACTACAACATTTAATTTAAGTGAACTTAAAACAATCTTCAAAAACTATAAATTGTATTTTATAGTTTTGGCATAATTGTGTGTTTTTGTTGGTTGACTGACGTTTGTCTGAAGCTGCTCAGCGTGTGCGTACAGCCGAACACGCAACCTTTCAAACTGTACTCCATCTGATAATCATCTTCGTTCAGTGTCTGCGCTCTTTCTCGGCAGAAGTTATGACCGATAACACTGTCTTGAAACTCGTTTAAACTAGTGTTGAGTGTATCTCATAAACCTCTCACACAAGTGCTTGTCAACACTGCTGTCTATTGATGTTGCGGTCTCCGGTAGATTGTTGTTGTTGCGTCTCTTCCTTTTCTTTTTTGGCTGTGAAACCACGGCCTGGGACAGTGATGCCACCTTGTGGACAAATTAATTAGTGCAAAAACATTCAAGGCATTTTTGCGACCTGTGCGTACTCTTCCCTCGGGCCGGATGAAGATGATTGGCGGGTCGGATTGGGCCCGCGGGCCGCCAATTGAATAGCCCTGCTCTAGAGTGAATGCGAAGGCAATTTTTTTAATTGCTCCTTTTCGTTAACCTCGTCACACTCGCAATTTATTTTCAGAATGAGTTTGCAAATGATGTTTCAGGTCTCTTTGATATGTGAAACTTATCTTGCACTGAAGACATGTGAACGGCTTTTCGCCGGTGTGAAGTCTCATGTGAGTCTTAAGGTTTCCTTTAAGTGTGAAACTCTTCCCACACTGAGGGCAGGTGAAAGGCTTCTCTCCTGTGTGAATTACAATGTGAGTATTTAGGCTTCTTTTATGACTGAAACTCTTTCCACATTGATGACATGCAAGACAGTTCTCTCCTGAGTGAATCCTCATGTGGCAATTCAGGGTTTCTTTACATCTCAAACCCTTTCCACACTGACCACATATGAACGGCTTCTCTCCAGTGTGACTTCTCATGTGGGCATTAAGACTTTCTTTTCGTGAGAAGCTCTTCCCACATTGTTTGCAGCTGTAAGGGTTCTCTCCTTTGTGAATTCTCATGTGGGCATTAAGGTTTCCTTTATGTGTAAAACCTTGTCCACACTGAGTGCATTTGTAAGGCTTCTCTCCAGTGTGAACTCTTAAGTGGACTTTAAGGTTTTGTTTTTGAGTGAAACACTTTCCACACTGTTGGCAGGTAAAAGGCTTCTCTCCATTGTGAATTCTCATGTGGACGTCAAGGTTTTGTTTATTAGTCAATCTCTTTCCACACTGACGGCAGGTGAAATAACTGCTAGATTCTGTCTTCTGACCTCTTTTTCGTAAGGAAGTCTTCTTAGTCTTTGTGGATTTTTCTCCAATCACGAAATCACGTTTCTGGTCTTTCTCTTCCATTTCATTTATTTCTTCACTCTCCTCTTTCAGTGTTATCAGGTCTAAAGAAAGAAAAAGATAAATTCAAGTTAACCCCAGTTTAATGGCCCAAAGCAACAGACATCAAAAATAATATAAAACATTAAAGCATCTCAACCAACATGTGTGCTAGATCCTATATGCACTAAGCTATGAAAGAGGTGTTACCTGTATTATCAGAATTCTATTACCTCAATATTTTTAACTCGTTACTTTCTTTAGGACACGCCCAAGCTTGCAGTTATCAAACCCTTTATAATTTGACCCAGAATAACAGGTTCATTATAGACCAATCCCAAATCTGCCATTCATATCTAAAATATTAGAAAAAATGTTGCCTCTCAACTGTTGTTTTGTAAAAAAACAATATTTCAGGCATAATTTAAAGAGACTGTGCTTATTAAAGTTACATTTCTCTTCTCTTGCCATTAGATCTGTTTGACAACACAGACCACAACATTCTTTTGAATAGCTTGAGAATTATGTTGGCTTTGGTGATCAAGCATTAGCAGTTTTGGTCCCATCTATCCGACCGCTACCACTTTGTGTAAATGAGGAGACGTCTCCTCAAACACAAGTATTGAGTGCCACAAGGCTCAGTATTAGGTCCTCTGCTTTTCTCCCTATAGATGCGTCCCTGGGGGTATGTTAATAGATTTAGAAGTAGGACCAGTGTCGATAATTAACAGGATTGTCAGACAAAATGTTCCTGTTTTTTATAACATATGAAAATTGTTTTATTCTCTAAAATCAGCATGTTTTAATTTGTGATATTGCTGTTATACAACAATTCAATAAACAAGAAGTTAATATTAAGGAACTATAGGCCGTGATTGGTAACTTACTTAATATTGGGACAGTCGTGGCCTAATGGTTAAGACAGTCGGAATTGTAACCCAAAGATTACAGCAGGAATTGTAGCTCTCTTCCACCTTCAATAACCATGACTAAGGTGCCTTTGAACAAGGCACCGAACCCCCAGTTGCTACCCGGGCGCCGCAGCAAAAATGGCTGTCCACTGCTCCGGGTGTGTGTGTTCACTGCTGTGTGTGTGTGCCCTTGGATGGGTTAAATACAGAGCACAAATTCAAAGTATGGGACACCATACTTGGCCACACATCACGTCACGTCATATCTAACCTTTGAATAAAAATGAAAGAAGAAAAGAGAGAAAGCTGCAAGAGGGCAGACAGGGTACAAAAACACCTGCCAACTTCAAAATATTTTCTACCAGTCATTTAAATAATGCTATATATACAGTGGGGAAAAAAAGTATTTAGTCAGCCACCAATTGTGCAAGTTCTCCCACTTAAAAAGATGAGAGAGGCCTGTAATTTTCATCATAGGTATACCTCAACTATGAGACAAAATGAGGAAAAAAAATCCAGAAAATCACATTGTAGGATTTTTAAAGAATTTATTTGCAAATTATGGTGGAAAATAAGTATTTGGTCAATAACAAAATTTAATCTCAATACTTTGTTATATATCCTTTGTTGGCAATGACAGAGGTCAAACGTTTTCTGTACCAGAGCCAGAGCTCGTGTTTGCAGCGAGCGACCGCGCCTCTGTTACTCACGTGCGGCGGGGTGTTACTCACACAGAAGCCTGCATTAATGTTAAGTGAAGCATTCCAGTGTCGCATTCAATAACAAATAGTCCATTGTACATCGCTTGTAAAAAAAACTCTAAGTAGACTGAACGCGTTTTATTGATTTCTACACTTTAAACGATTAAAACCACAAACCTTTCTTCGGCCGAATCACAGGCGCAGGAGCGCGGCGCAGCCTTATGTCGTCACATCGCCAGACCAAAATAAAAGTCCTGTAAAGTGCTCAGAAACTTACAGTTCGGTTAGGTATTCAGTTTTATTCGTGGTGAAATATATATGTGTGTGTGAGAGAGAGAGAGAGAGAGAGAGAGAGAGAGAGTGTGTGTGTGTGAGAGAGAGAGAATGTGTGAGTGTGTGTGTGTGAGAGAGAGAGAATGTGTGAGTGTGTGTGTGTGTGTGTGAGAGAGAGAATGTGTGAGTGTGTGTGAGAGAGAGAGAATGTTCATACTGATCCCTCACAGACTGGCACTGAAACAGAGCACTGATGGTCTGTTTAACTGGGACATACTGAGCAAAGCACTCTTTCCCATTTCTTTCACTAACTCCTAGAAAAATGCTTGAAAGCAGTCTTTCTCCTCTGTGCTGTACTTAGAACACCACTATTACAAGCTGTCAGCAAATCTTCCCTAGACAACTGATCAATAACATCATTAATCCTCACCTCTGATAATTCAAGCAAAGCAAGCTTTACTCTCAGTTTGCTAAGAAAATAAGACTGCCCAATGGCATGGATATTTTGAAATTCTTCAACAACGCCTTGAATGGTAGACTCATGTAATAGCAATCTGGCTTGCAGTTTCAGATAGAAAAGGGTTACATTTCTTAGAAAAAGACATTCATCCACAACTTCAGGAAAATTGTCTATACATAATATGAACATAACCAACTTAAGTACATTATGTATTATAACAAATACCTGCAGAGGGCACCAATGGCCTGGTGACATTTCACTTTACAGCGTGATTAAAGAGGTCATATGATGTTGCTAAAAAGAACATTATTTTGTGTATTTGGTGTAATGAAATGTGTTTATACGGTTTAAGGTTCAAAAAACACATTATTTTCCACATACTGTACATTATTGTTTCTCCTCTATGCCCCGCCTTTCTGAAACGCATTGATTTTTACAAGTTGATTTTTTTCTGAAAAGCAAGGTGTGCTCTGATTGGCCAGCTATCCAGTGCGTTGTGATTGGCTGAATACCTCAAGCGTGTGACGGAAATGTTACACCCCTCACCATACTGTGATGCAGTGTCCCGGCGCGATGAGACAAAACCAGTAAAACCCATTATAAATGAGGCATTTGTTGCATCCAGTGGGGACATAATTACTGATTATAATGACTTATACTGTCTTTTTACGCGTAGCGTTGCTTATCGCGCTGCGTAAACATAAAACCATGTCTGCATTTGTGATCGGAGAAGTGACAAACAACAAGTGCTATGCAAAGTTGGAACTGCCCCACTTTATAGAAAGAGACACCGGCATTGTAGGCTACTCTCCCAGGAAACAGTCCTCGTCCTCCACAAAATGCGCTGCACACATCTGAATATTTGGGTTGAACTGTTCCAGAACAGTGTTGATTTCACTGATTTCTAGTCGTGTCCTCTTTTGGAAGGCCAAACAAAGTAGTTTCGCTTTCACAACGAAACACACAGCAAAGAGCTTGTAACACTCCAAAGAGAAAGGAAACATTGAAATCGCATCAAATGACCCCTTTAAATGATGTTTAAATCCATTACATTTTAATATTTGGCCACATGCAAACTCAGAAACTTTTCTTTTGAAATCGTGATGTACAATAAATGGCATAATTAGAAATAGGTTGATGTATTCTCCTGTGTTGGCAATAATGCACACTGTTTTCCCAGATAAACGTTAAGCAATTTAAACTCACAGCATATGCAGAAGAATAGTTTAGCCCCTTTCACACATCCGATCTTCACTGGTAAATTACTGGTAAGTTACCTTTAAGAGATCATGTGTGATGAGGACCTTTTAAAAAATCCCGGTAAATTTGTTCTGGCAATCATATCGTTCTTATGGATGACATGATTACTCTGAGCTGTTTACAAAGCTCCGCTGCTTTTTAATTCATTTTTCTATTTAAATATGCGCTAGATAGACATCTTTGACCATTGCACCTCACAGCCTTTTCAACGTGTCACGCTTCTCCATTCATCAGGGCTGCGACTCTTCATTTGGATTCTAAAGTTCACGGTGCCGGAGAACTTTAAGCCCTGCACATGTGATGCGAATGTAGATCTTACCTTAAATGTCTTGTTGCAACCAAATGGGCACCGGATCTCCAGACCTGACTGAATATGGCTCTTCAAATGAGACAAAAACTGTGTTAGGGTCGCACATTGAACTTCACAAAAGTCTACATGGCATTTAAATGTTTTATCACACATCTGTGCCTGACACTCTTTAGCAAACCTGCGATGTTCGCTGTGATGTCTGTATATGTGGGACTTCAATTAAGAAAACTTAGTGAAAACATGTGGGCAGTCAGGCACACCACATCTAAATTGTGAATTAGGCATATTTGTATGCAATTTCACATGCTGCACAAAATTTAGGATTGTACTGCTCTCATTATTACAGAATTGACAGATAAACATGTTCAACTGCAAAAATCAAAACTTCACATGCTAATACATGCACAGCAATAAAGCATGTGCACGGCAATTTCCAATGTACTTTCTAATTAACTAAAGTACAAATATGACTACATGCACACTCATAAGTGATATTAACGTAAAACAAAAAATCATTTAAAAAAAATCATTACAGCATCTTCATCGAACAAATTGCTAATTAGCTTGGCAGTCGAGTGAACCACTATTGAGTTGCATAAAACATACACAATTTAATTGTATTTATTTAAATGCAAAGTTTTAAAGTTTACGTGACTTCTACCAACAATCCAAAATAATTTTATACCGAACAGTTATCGAAAATGTAATATGGCAGACCGATCACACTTTCAAGATGAAGAAAATATAAAGTTAATGTTAGTTACCCAGCTAGCGTACGTTAATTGTAAATTTGGACTCAAAAAAATTACGTAGCATAAAATTGAACAGATATTTTTATCCCTTTTGAAACATCACAAAATAAAAATAACAGTTATGTAATGAAAGATCTTAATGACTGGTAAAATAATTATAGGATGTACCAGGATTTCACGTTTTAACTGAAGCATGAATTACTGGCTACACTCACCTCGCCTCACTCTCACTCTTCTGAGGTCCTCCTAGTAATCGTAGCGCACATGAGTTGAGCGGGAAAATTGAGGAGCGCGAGAAGTCCCAAGATGTCTGCTGCTGATGGTGAAATGATGTCACACGCACTGCGCTACGCCTGTCACGAATCCGGTCCATGAACTTCCGTCGGCTAACCATCAGAGGTCACCCTTCCCATTTTCATTGACTCTCGCACTCACACTGTTGCATATCATCCCGGACTACATATCCCATCATTCACAGCACTGATTGCACACAACACTGATTGCACCCAGCTGTTTCATATCACTCCCTCACTATTTAACACTCACTCTGATCCCTTCCCTCTGCCGAGTATTGTTTAGCACCTATCTCTTGATAGCTACTCTACAGAGCCCTCGTTAGCAGCCTAGCCTAGTCTAGTCTAGTCTAGTCTAATCTAGTCTAGTCTTGCCTTGCCTTACCTGACCTGTTTTCTCGGTTCCTGATCTTCGCCTGGTTTCCTGGATTTCTCCATTTAGTCTTGTCCCTTCTGATTCTGTTTGCCGTTCATCGACCTACGCTAGCCCTAGGACATTAATCAACAGCTAAAATGTAAACTCGTTCACGAGGGTCCTCGTTCATCACGGAGTTGTTTTTTGGACTTTGCTTTATTGACTGTAGGCTCTCGATTCACTGCGGGTATCGCGGATGAACGCAACCCCACACTCACTTCTGTAATGGCCCCCGCACTAGATTGCGTTCACAAAATGGCGGCGACAGAGGAGCCTGATCACAAAATGGCGGACACAACAGTGCCCCGTCAAGTCACAATTGAACTTCACGAGTCAAGTCAAGTCACCGCTGATCTTCACGAGTCAGGTCAAGTCACCATTCATTTTCATGAGTCTAGTCAAGTCACAGTTTATGATCATGAGTCTAGTCAAGTCACAGCTGATAGTTATGAGTTGGATCTTCATGAGCCTAGTCAAGTCACAACTGCTCGTCATGAGTCAAGTCAAGTCAAGTCACAGCTGATCCTCAGGAGACCCGTCAAGTCACAGCTGATCTTCATGAGGCAAGTCAAGTCTCAGCTGATCTGCCAGAGCCTCGTCACGTCTCAGCGTCACGTCACATCCCAGCCGATCATCCAGAGTCGTGTCACGTCCTGTCTGTTACATCCAGAATATCAAGGTCAGTTCTTCGGTATCCCAGACTGGCTTCCAGCGTGGAGGACCCACCGCTGGTGTCGGCACGTGCAGCTGGCATCCCTAAACCAGCGCTCTTAAGCCCTCCAGCTTCTGAACTATTTCCTCTGTCTGTAACGCTTCCCAACATGGGGATCGCTTTATGGTGCATCTGGGCTGCGTACTCCACCGCCGATTTGCTAGAGGTAGCGGCACCGGCTACAACTTCTCCAGAGGGGGCGGCTTACGCTGCAGAACCCCCCGAGGTAGCGGTGTCCACTGCTGTGCTCCCAGAGGCCATGGTGTCCACTGTAGTCTCTTCAGAGGTGGCGGCGCAGGCTGCAGAACCTCCCGAGATGGCGACACTGGCCTCAGTTCCTTGCGTGGTGGTGGCGCCCAGCAACTCACTTTCAGTCTGTCCTGCTCCGGCCAAGGAGGCCGTCTACGATCACTCTGCCTGTCCTGTTCCGGCCAAGGAGGCCGTCTATGAACTTCCTGTCACCGCTATAGAGGCCATTTGCGAACTCCCTGCTTGTCCTGTCACAGCTATAGAGGCCGTTTGTGAATTCTCTGTGTGCTTTGTGACTGCTTTGTGACTGCCAAGGAGGTCGGTTGTGAACTTTTGTCCTGTCCCGACCCAGCCAAGGAGGCTGCCTCTGAACACCCAGCCTTATCTGTCAACCCCAATGTTCTTTTCCAATGTACATGTGTAATTAATTTCTGTAAATACATCTGTCAAGTCAATTTATGCTGCGGCACCCGGGGAGCAGTTGGGGGTTCGGTGCCTTGCTCAAGGGCACCTCAGTTGCGGTATTGAAGGTGGGAGAGAGCACTGTACATTCACTCCCCCCACCTACAATCCCTGCCGGTACGAGACTCGAACCCGCAACCTTTGGGTTACGAGTCCGACTCTCTAACCATTAGGCCACGACTTCTGTTGATCCTACTCCTACACCTTAACCGTATCCCACCTATATAGCAGCAAAAGTGTTTTCCAATTCAGCATTACCACAATAGGTACATTGTACCTAATAATTTTTGGACACAAGTACATAGTGTTGAAAGACACCTAACATAAAGAGATCAACAAAAATGTATCTCTTCTTGTGTTCAGATGCCTGTAATCTCACACTGGATCCAAACACAGCAAACACTCATCTTGTTCTGTCTGAGGAGAACAGAAAGGTGACATGTGGAAGAGGAGCAGCCGCATCCTGAGCATCCAGACAGATTTGATGAGTGTCCCCAGGTTCTGTGTAGAGAGAGTCTGTCTGGGCGCTGGTACTGGGAGGCTGAATGGAGTGGATATGCTGATATATCAGTGACATATAAAGGAATCAGCAGGAAAGGAGCGAGTGATAGCCAGCAGTCTGTCCTTCTATGGCATCTCTGACACACACACTCACACACTTACACACATTCACCTCCACATTCACTGAGTCTCTCTATGCTGGATTTAGGTTGGTGTCTAATGACTCCTCAGTGTCCCTTTGTCAGATTGAAAATACTGTGAGCAAAAATGGAGACGTCATACACACCATTGACTGAAAGAAATATTCTCACTTTATTGTAGCTAAACCCCTTCTCTTGCATCCCCCATTTTGGAAAGGGGGGGCATAAATGCAAAATAGAAGGTTGCTGCTTAGGAGTCATTTTGACTAGACATGAAAAAATATATTTAGTAAAGCTGACACTTAATGTCAGAGATTCACAGTCACTTCAGTCACCACAGTCATCAGCACTGACGTTCACAAGATCACAATCACATGCATTCTGATTCCCCACACCTGCTGCAGCTAATCAAGCTCCCCTATATCAGTGCTCACCTCACACAAGATCAATGTCCGGTCTACCGTTCACATCCTTGAACCTAGACTGACTCACATTCTAATTACCTGTGTGTTTCCTACCTCAGACGTTCCAGTTTCTCCACCGCTCCACGTGATTCCCACAAGAAAACAAAGAACTCTTCCCGCAAGCTAAGCCCTCTGAGCCCTGTCACTGTGTGCTTCACTCACCTCCCGTCACCACCTGATTCACGCCATAGTATCATTCAATAAAGACCCTTGTTTGACCAATTACCTGTGTCTCCTAGCCTGTGTCGTGACACTTAAAGGATTACTGTTCATGACAATTATTTAGACTCTTATTAATATGGAGATATACTAGCTCAAACATAAAAAAAAACATGGATATATTTTTAAATGTATAAAAAAACGTATGTGGCTGTGATATGTGAACTTATTAGACTTGTGACTTCAGATTAATTGTGTTTCTAATACACAGGCTAATAAAATGCTAATAAAATATTGCCCCTCATAAGCTCCCCTGCACTTTGTTGTCTAATGTCTGGCACAGCAACCTGCTCCTTTTATGTTTCTGTTTTTCTTACACCTCTGCCAGGGTGAAACCAAATCTTCATAATTCTTTTATTTTCTTTTTATTCAAGCATTATTTGACTCTATTCTAGCATTACATAGCTTCCCATCTGCATCCCTTTGATCCCAATACATATTTACCCACATATTATAAAAAGTCTCTCTAGAAAACAAAACATTTTTTTTTTATGATCTTACATGAATTCTTTTTAAAAAAGAGGAGGTAATATAGATAAAGAATTATTAAAACGAAAAGCATTTTGGATTTATAAACTTAAATCATTGGCACCGAATGGCATGAATGAGGAACTAGATTTTTTAGTTTTTCTTTGAATAGACATAATTGGTTGAATTTATATCTGTGGAGTATATCTTGAGTATTATGATTATGTAATTTATGCTGATGTTATTTGTTTGTTATATTGTACAAATACTGTATGTGACTCTTTAGAATTTATATTACAATTAGGATTAAATCATGTTTTATATGTTATTAGTTAAATTTAAAAAATGTGTTAAAAAAGTGGATATTATTGAATCATTGTATGAATTGCACATGTGTGTTTAGAGATATAACATTGGTTATTTTTGTAGATGTCAACACAGTGGTTTAATAAGTGGGTGGAAAGATAAAACTATGTAACACGCTGAAGAAGGCATAGAGCTGAAATGTTTGTCTTTATGACTTTACCTGAATATTGAGTCTCTCTGTCACACACTACACCTTTACGTGATTGATCAGTTCATTTTCAGGGAGAATGCTGGAGAGAAGTTATTCAGAAGTAATTATAATGTGTCAAAATTATTACAACTGCATGATTCATTCAGATCAATGTATGGTTTGTTTGTTGCTACTTATTCTTCATTGAAGAGTCCATTTAATTAAATGTGCTTGTCAGTGTTAATATGTTAATTGTCAAACATGCACCAAGGTTGTTAACATGGCCATTATTTAGCAGAGGATATGCATTTGTCAGCTGGCTGTTGAATTAATCAAATGTACCTGATACGCACACCAGAACTACCTTTTTAAAAGCCAGAATCTGCAGTTTATCAGTCAATATACATAACAAAAAGGTTAAACTAGGAAATGAAAGTTGTGCTCAGCTGGTTACATGCCATATACAACATTTATGAGTTTTCTTTAAATATTTCAGTTTTTATTTCAGGCAAATTACCTAACCATGTGTAAATTAAGTTTAGAGTAGGGTTCGGGTTAATCTTGCCTGATATTTACACAATTTATTGATAGTAAAATATATTGCATTGTTTACTAAAAAAAAAAAGGTAGTACATTCTAACTACCACAGATCAAGCCGGAGACAACAGGTTAATGAATGATAAGCAGGTTTATTGACCGGTTTAGATGAAGCACAATGATTGAAGCAGTGACGGGTGAGTATCCAGTTCAATTGACAGTTCTATGAACCGTAGCTGAGTCCAGAAGATGGGTTTCCTTAGCAGGATTGCTGAGTGTTCTTGATCTTGGAGCAAAGGAGAACAACGTAGGAGGAATCTTGGAATCTAAGGGTAAGTAAAGACGGGTAAATAGCATAAACAGAGTCTGGTAAGTCCAGTGTAGTGAACGGTAGACCAGACGGGGAGAGACTGGAAGGAGTGTGCTTTTGAAGGTGGCTTGATTGGAGACGGCAGGTACAGGTGATCTGGAGTGAGTGGTGATTGTGACTGAACAGGTTTGAGCCGGGGGGGATTCTGGGGTATGGAGTCCAAAGCTGGTGACAGAGACTCCCTGACATTACCTCCCCCTCCCGGAAGGCATGTCCCGCGCCATAACAGCCACTGAGGAGGGGGGGTGGGCACCCTGGAGGCTGGTCCAAGACGGAGACACAGGAGGCCTCCAGGGCGGATCAGGGAGCTCAGGAGGCCAAGGTGAAGCAGGTAGTTCAGGGGGCCATGGCAAAGCAGCCTCAGAGGCCGCGGCCCCAGCCCCTATGACTGGAGCCCTACTACCCCCTTCCAAAAAATACTTGGAGACGCTTACAGGCTCAGAATTTTGGCCAAAACCAGGGACTGGAGCCCTCCCTGGGCTTAACTGGGGATCAGGAGCCCTCTGTGGGCCATACTCGGGAACTGTGAAGCGCTTAGGAGGAGCCAGCACTGGAGCGAGCTCTGGGGCTGGAGCCGGGGCTGGAGCGAGCTCAGGGGCAGGGATGATGGCAGAGAACAGTCCCTTTCTCCTCATCCTCCTCTTTTGGTTAGGGGTGAATTGGGCGGCCGGTAGGCTTGCCACAGGAACGACCGGAGGGATTGTGTGAGCCGCGGCTGGCAGGCTTGACATCGGCGGCAGCCGGCGGGCTTGACTTGGGAGCAGCCGGCGTTCTGGGCTGAGGACGAGGGTGGAGCTTTGGAGGATACAGGGGTATTTGGGGTTGGGTAGCCAGTCCGAGCCATTGGTGCAGTATGTGGGGGTTCCTGGCCTGAGGTGAGCTGGCGAGACACGGCGTGCTTCAGAGGGGGCTGGACGACAAGGCTTGGGATGTTCCATAACTTCATCAACTTCGAAGTTAGAACCATTTTTTAAAAAAAGTATGAGATTAATCAGCTCGATCAGGGGAAAATCCGAGACGGTAAGATCGCAGCGGATCCTCTCGTCGTCCAGGTTCCCAGCAGAAAGCATGCACCAAGATCAGCGTTGTGCCAGCTCAGCTGGTTAACTAGCTCAAGAAAATCCTCCACATACCATTCCAACCTCCGATCGGCCTGCCGCAAACCCCACAGCTTATCTTCAGCAGTCATAATTTTTTTATGGTCCGGTCTTCTGTCACAGATCAAGCCAGAGACAACAGGTTAATGAATGATAAGCAGGTTTATTGACAGGTTTAGATGAAGCACAATGATTGAAGCAGTGATGGGTGAGTATCCAGTTCAATTGACAGTTCAATGAATCTTAGCCGAGTCCAGAAGATGGGTTTCCTTAGCAGGATTGCCGAGGGTTCGTAATCTTGGAGCAAAGGAGAACAACGTAGGAGGAACCTTGGAATCTAAGGGTAAGTAGCGACAGGTAAATAGCATAAACAGAGTCTGGTAAGTCCAGTGTAGTGAATGGTAGACCAGATGGTGAGAGACTGGAAGGAGTGTGCTCTTGAAGGTGGTGTAGCGTCTGGACCACTCCAACACACAATATATATTTTGTTAGCTAGATTTCACAAATACTTTGTAACACCCCAGGACGCCGAACAAGACCCTGGTTTCATGGTAACCCGATACATTTACAACCTTGTGGAATGCGAGCCGACTCTCAGCTGCATTCTCCAGAAACAAGGGGTACAAATGCACACGAGAAATGGACTGTTCTACTAATTAATTCATAGGAAAACCTTCTTTGAATGAACACCCATTTTCTTCAGGCCATTGTGTATATTATTGCTGTGTTGTATTTAATCTGTTGTATTATAGACTATCAAGACCACCTCCATATGTTGCAACTGCAGAAATGAGGTTAACTCAGTAACCCAGTAAGTTATCATGAGCAAGTAGATCCGAGTTTCAGAGGGGGAATCCCAATTTAATTTCTGCATTTTAATTTAATCTTTAATGTATCAAGACGATTTCTTAAAATATTGTTAAGCAGTGGCCTAATACACAGTAAGCAGGACTACATATCTTTCACACCTTCTTTTTAATGTACGAGTGGCGATCCATCTGTCTAACCGGCTGTCTGTCTATCTATACATTTGTAAGGAAAACTGGTTTTGTCGTTGCTAACTAACACTAACCAGCCCCTTTGTAGAAAACAACACTCATCATGATGGATTTTTTTTTTAGAAATTCTGACAAAAATGTCACATTTACTCAGAATATAAGATGCTAAATATTTAACTGATGAGTAGCCAATAAAGTATTCAACCTAGCGTTTTCACTACATTCAAACTGAATACTAACTCTGCCACTCTTAACTCTTTTTGCAACTTAGTGGGTGTAACTCCAGTGACTTCTGACATAATAGTAATAATATTACTTAGTGCTTATTTTTACAGCAAGCTTATTTAAAAACCTCGAAAGCATAAACACTCATTCAAAGTACATGTAAATAACCATTGAGCGACTGTAGTAAGGCATTTTTGCAAAACTGCGGAAAAACTGCAGAAAAAGTGCGGGTGTTGAACCCTCTCACCGGGAAAAGCAGCCAGCCTTGTGCTCTTCTAGGTTCAAAAAACTGTCCTCCATAAAATGCGTTGCACAAATTCGAACATCTGGGTTGTGCTGTACTGTTGTAAATAAATCTTAACCAATGATTCCTAATTGCATCTACTTCCGGAAGGCCAAATAAAGTGCTTTTGCTTTCGCACTGAAACACACAGCGTCTCCCTGACATGGCTGCATCAACACGACTGCTGTTCCTGAAACCACGCCTTCTTTCTTTGCGTGCACATTTGGG
>NW_015505815.1:223500-224265 GCF_001515645.1 Sinocyclocheilus grahami
TTTTTTTTTAGAAATAGCCTTTGTGCACAGCCAGCCTTGTACTCTTCTAGGTTAAAAAACTGTCGTCCATAAAATGCGTTGCACAAATTCGAACATCTGGGTTGTGCTGTACTGTTGTAAATAAATCTTAACCAATGATTCCTAATTGCATCTACTTCCGGAAGGCCAAATAAAGTGCTTTTGCTTTCGCACTGAAATACAGCGTCTCCCTGACATGCTGCTTCAACACTAGTGCGTTCCTGAAACCACGCCTTCTTTCTTTGCGTGCACATTTGGGTGGCATTATTCTAATATTTCCATATAGTGAGGTAGACATGTGGGGGCGTGTTAGAACGAGCCATTTTAGGTAGGCGTGGTTGATTCTTAACTTTTATAAAGAATATCTCTTTGGATTTGAGACTTCAGTCTTTGCAACTTTACAGATCTTCTTTATGCACCAAGAGCTTGTAACACTCCAAAGAGAAAAGAAAAATTGAAATCGCATCATATGACCCCTTTAATAAAAACAAAATTAGAGGCTGTCTACCGCAACCATTCAATATTTGAAACTATAGCAAAGGAAATGGTCAGGTGTGGCCACAGGTGCTCATATGTACATGACAAAAGAAAAGCTCTCAAGTTAAAATATAAAGTAAAGGATACAAAATAAAACACATGGAGCAGTGCTGTAGGAGCATCACCTGTTCAGATGGTATTGGACACATGCCATATAAAAAATTTAAAAAAAACATTTGAGAAGAAAATCAGATTTAAACCACATTCAGC
>NW_015505815.1:224275-234302 GCF_001515645.1 Sinocyclocheilus grahami
TGTAACTCCAGTGACTTCTGACATAATAGTAATAATATTACTTAGTGCTTATTTTTACAGCACTTTTTTTGCAGCTCATGTGTTAATTTGTTTCTGTTTAACTGTCCATACCCTCTATTCTAGTCTAGACTGACATGTTCATCTATGCATTCCCTCACTAAAATCAAATTACACAGGGCAATGTATTTCATTCAGTTTGTCAATTTATTTATATTTGTTATTTACTTGAACAAAATCTCATCAGTCCAAAAGAATCCAATCAGATTTCAAAAATGTTTAAGTTGTTTATACTGTATGAATTAAATTTTTTTTTAAATGACATGAATCTAGAAAAATGCTAATATATTTGTCAGAGTATTCTTTCTAGCAAACATGTAGCAGATATTCAGTCTCCACCACCACTTTCAATCGAAAAGTAAATAAATTATTTGAGTCAAACTCAATCGGATTGAATGAAGGCTTTCCAGTTGAGTCTGCTTGAGCCATCACTCCAACTATAAACAGATTATCTGGGTTGCATGTAAACATACAGTAGCAGCTCTGCACCAAGACGAAGTTTATCTAATATTTTGATTCCAGGGAATTTATCTGAATCAAATATTTGAGACTGATAACAAAACATACTTACAGTCGCTGATTCAGAAGCGCCAGATTGTCATAGCAAAGTCAGAATTGACCCCTTTTTTTTTTAATAGCCTTTGTGCACAGCCAGCCAGGGGCGTAGCAAGCTTTTCAAAAGTGAGGGGGATGGATGTGGTTTGTTTATTAACAATAAAAACGATGAATACAGTGACAGAGGGGTACAAAATGTATAACAATCTTCAATAAACAAGCTACAGGTAGTCCAAAATGCAGCGGCTAGAGTCCTTACCAGGTCAAGAAAATATGATCATATTACCCCAATTTTACAGTCTCTGCACTGGCTACCTGTTAAGTTCCGTATCAGTTACAAAATATTATTACTTGCCTATAAGGCCCTTAATGGGTTAGCTCCTGCGTACCTAACTAGTCTTCTACCACGCTACAATCCATCACGCTCCCTAAGGTCGCAAAATTCTGGACTTTTGGTAGTACCTAGGATATCAAAGTCCACTAAAGGAGGTAGAGCTTTTTCGCATTTGGCTCCCAAACTCTGGAATAGCCTTCCTGATACCGTTCGGGGTTCAGACACACTCTCTCTGTTTAAATCTAGATTAAAGACACATCTCTTTGGCCAAGCATTCAAATAATGCATCTCATAATCTTTTACTGCAGTCATACTCTTTTACTGCAGTTATATCTAATCAAATGCACATTATTATTCGTTAGTTTGGGTTAAACAAATCATTTTTGCTTGGTTGGAACAGCAGCTACGCTAATTATGTTTGTATTTGTTTCTCTGTCTTTTGCCACGGGATTAACATCCCGTGGTAACTAGGATTTACACAAGCTTCAGTCTGGATCCAGAACACCTGAGAAGAGATGATGCAACCCCTCAGAGGACCTCAGATGATGCCAACCCTGAAACAACTTACAGAACTACCACATTTTGCTATAAGTTTGATTGCATCATATAATAATTGCTGTTAATATTGTTCATCGTCTGTTTTATTACGTCTTATATTGATTTTTCCGTTCTGCTGGTTCGTCTGGTCAGAGGAGAACTGGCCCCCCGACTGAGCCTGGTTTCTCCCAAGGTTTTTTCTCCATTCTGTCACCGATGGAGTTTTGTTTCCTTGCCGCTGTCGCCTCTGGCTTGCTTAGTTTGGGACACTTCATTTCCAGCGTTATCGTTGACATGATTGCAAAGATATTATTTAAACTGAACTGAGCTGGATGTTGACATCACTGAATTCAATGATGAACTGTCTTTAACTGAAAAATGAGTGTTTACTATTGTCATTTTGCATTATTGACACTATTTTCCTAATTAATGCTGTTCAGTTGCTTTGACACAATCTGTATTGTTAAAAGCGCTATATAAATAAAGGTGACTTGACTTGACTTAACATATCAAGCTTATTTAAAAACCTCGAAAGCATAAACACTCATTCAAAGTACATGTAAATAACCATTGAGCGACTGTAGTAAGGCATTTTTGCAAAACTGCGGAAAAACTGCAGAAAAAGTGCGGGTGTTGAACCCTCTCACCGGGAAAAGCAGCCAGCCTTGTGCTCTTCTAGGTTCAAAAAACTGTCGTCCATAAAATGCGTTGCACAAATTCGAACATCTGGGTTGTGCTGTACTGTTGTAAATAAATCTTAACCAATGATTCCTAATTGCATCTACTTCCGGAAGGCCAAATAAAGTGCTTTTGCTTTCGCACTGAAATACAGCGTCTCCCTGACATGCTGCTTCAACACTAGTGCGTTCCTGAAACCACGCCTTCTTTCTTTGCGTGCACATTTGGGTGGCATTATTCTAATATTTCCACATAGTGAGGTAGACATGTGGGGGCGTGTTAGAACGAGCCATTTTAGGTAGGCGTGGTTGATTCTTAACTTTTATAAAGAATATTTCTTTGGATTTGAGACTTCAGTCTTTGCAACTTTACAGATCTTCTTTATGCACCAAGAGCTTGTAACACTCCAAAGAGAAAAGAAAAATTGAAATCGCATCATATGACCCCTTTAATAAAAACAAAATTAGAGGCTGTCTACCGCAACCATTCAATATTTGAAACTATAGCAAAGGAAATGGTCAGGTGTGGCCACAGGTGCTCATATGTACATGACAAAAGAAAAGCTCTCAAGTTAAAATATAAACAAGTAAAGGATACAAAATAAAACACATGGAGCAGTGCTGTAGGAGCATCACCTTTTCAGATGGTATTGGATACATGCCATATAAAAAATTAAAAAAAAAAACATTTGAGAAGAAAATCAGATTTAAACCACATTCAGCTCTGGTGCAAATGTAGCCTTGATTTCACACATATACTTGCTTTCTGGTGCAATTTAAAATAGGCAAACCATTTAAAACTCTTTCTACAGAAAGAACAAGAATAGGGTCTCACATCTGCATGACTCTTCAGGTGTATCTGTAAGTGTGATGGTAAAATAAATTTTTTATTACACTGATCACAATTAAATCGCCTTCCTGCAGAGTGAATTCGCAGGCGATTTTTAAAACTGCTTCTTTTTCTAAACATCTTGCCATACTCTAAACACTGCTGTTTCTTTCTGGAATGAGTTTGCAAATGACATTTCAGGTCTTTCTGATTTGTGAAACTCTTCTCACGCTTAAGACATGCATGAGGCCTCTCTGCGGTGTGAAGCCTCATGTGAGTCTGAAGATTTCCTTTCAATCTGAAACTCTTTCCACAGCAGTGGCACATGAAAGGTCTCTCTCCAGTATGAATCATCATGTGAGTCTTGAGATTTTCTTTACGTGTGAAACTCTTTCCACAGTGGTGGCACATGAAAGGTCTCTCTCCAGTATGAATCATCATGTGAGTCTTGAGATTTTCTTTACGTGTGAAACTCTTTCCACAGTGGTGGCACATGAAAGGCTTCTCCCCGATGTGAGTTATTACATGATTCCTAAGGTCTTTCTTGTCGGTGAAACTCTTTCCACACTGATGACATGTACAACAGTTCTCTCTTGAGTGAATCCTTGTGTGCCTATTTAAGGTTACTTTGTGGCTGAAACTCCTTCCACACTGATCACACGTGAAAGGCTTCTCTCCAGTGTGAACTCTCATGTGATACTTTAGATTTCCCTTTTGTGAGAAGCTGTTCCCACACAGTTTGCAGGTGTAAGGGTTCTCTCCCGTGTGACTTTTCAAATGAGCATTCAAGGTTAGTTTGTATGTGAAATTCATTCTGCACTGAGGGCACGAGTAAGGCTTCTCTCCAGTGTGAATTCTCATGTGAGTTTTGAGACTGCCTTTATTACTCAAACTCTTGCCACAATGACGGCACGTGAAAGGCTTGTCCTCTGCATGAATTCTCATGTGATTCTTCAGGTGCTTATTTAATTGGAAACTCCTTTCACACTGCTGGCATTTGAAAGCCTTCTCTCTGGAAGCCTCTCTTAAGTGGGAATTAAGGGTTCCTGAATTTTGAGCTAGATTTCGTGCAGAAGTATTTTCATTCTGTGAGCAACTAAACGATTTTTCTTCAGTTACGAAATCATGATCTTCCTCTTTCATTTCATTGAATACTTCACGCTCCTCTTTCAATGCTACCAGGTCTAGGACAGAAAGAGACAAATACAAGTTATCCCCAGTTTAATGGTACAAAGCAACACACATGATAGCATTTAAAACAGAAACTAACATGTATGCTGGATCTCATACCCACTAAACTACTGAAATCTATACAATCGGTTTAAATACAAATAAATGGCACTTCAGGTTCAGCTTCTGCTCCACCTTTGTAGTGAAGTGACTTGTAGTGTATTGTTGATAAAGATTTCATTTGACTGGAAATGCTCTATAGTATAATATTATTTGAATTAATGGATACATTAATATATATAATGGATTTGATTACATTTACAATTTGAACATAAAAGGTCACGGATACAAAATTAAAAAAAAATTGCCCATCTAAGATGTTCCTGAAAAATAAAAAGTTACTCTAGTTTTCCCTCTTTCTTGTCTTCTCTTTTGTTAGAAAAACTTAGTTAATTAAAGTGTAATCCTTAAACGAAGCTTAAAAAAGCTGAAATCAGGCTTTCAAATAAGAAAGTAGAGAAAGCTCACATAAGACTTATTTATTGCTTGATTCCATGAACATTTACTGCTATTTAAGTTCAGGCATGTTAAAGGGTTAGTCCACCCAAAAATGAAAATTAGCCCACAAATTACTCACCCTCAAGTCATCCTAAGTGTATATGACTTTCTTCTTTCAGACAAATCCAGTCGGAGTTATATAAAAAAATTGTCTTTGATCTTTCAAGCTGTTTAATGCCACTCAGCAGGTGTTGCATGCATCAGTCCAAAATAAGTTAAATAAAAAGCGTCCATCCATAAAAAAAAAGTGTCTCACATGGCTCCGGGGGGGATGGTGTATATGACTTTCTTCTTTCAGACGAATCCAGTCGGAGTTATATTAAAAATTGTCTTTGATCTTTCAAGCTGTTTAATGCCACTCAGCAGGTGTTGCATGCATCAGTCCAAAATAAGTTAAATAAAAAGCGTCCATCCATAAAAAAAGTGTCTCACATGGCTCCGGGGGGGATGAAGGCCTCCTGTAGTGAATCGATGCGTTTTTGTAAGAAAAATATCCATATTCAAAACGTAATATTCACTTTAATCTAGCTTGCGCTCACTGTTGTACACGGAAGCAGCTCCGGCGGATGACGTATGGAGGTCAGCTTTGCGCATGCGCCGGTCAGAAGTGATGAACGCGGAAGCGAAGGGGAGAGATCAAAACAAAACAACGGTCACTAATTAGAAGTACAAAACGAGGATTTGTAACGAAGAATGTTGGAGGATTTCGATGTAAACCAAGAGGAGACTGGTTTTCCCTTGCTAAAGTAAGGAACCTTTGCTTCCTTTGCTCCTGTTAACAAACATTGGTTTTCACGAGACTCATCAGCGCATGCGCAAAGCTGACCTCATACGTCATGCTCCCGGAACTGCTTCTGTGTACAACTGTTGGCGCAAGCTACATTAAAGTGATTATTATGTTTTGAATATGGATATTTTTCTTACAAAAACGCATCGATTCGCTACAGGAGGCTTTTGTTCACCCCCCGGAGCCATGTGAGACACTTTTTTATTTCACTTCTTTTGGACTGATGCATGCAACACCCGCTGAGTGGCATTAAACAGCTTGAAAGATCAAAGACAATTTTTAATATAACTCCGACTGGATTCGTCTGAAAGAAGAAAGTCATATACACCTAGGATGCCTCGGGGGTGAGTAATTTGTGGGATAATCTTCATTTTTGGGTGAACTAACCCTTTAATGTTAGTATTATAATAATTTGTATGTGGGTTGTTGACATGACATAGCATTTTCACTCACACAAGTGAAATAATATATAAACATGAATATTTCACATTTTTGAGCCAAATCTCAAAATTATCCTATGGTGTGACTGTCTCAAGCATGGCATATTTTTTACAAGTGTCTTTTTTAGTAAACGGCAATAATTTTTTCATACATACATTTCTAAAAGTGTCCTCTGGTGTGACACCATATCCTAATTTTAAATCGGGCAATTCCACAGACAACTTTAATTAGCTGAAGGACCCAATTCAAGGTCGCTGCTGTGTTATTACATTTTTTACATTTTTGAGCCAAATATCAGAATTGTCCTATGGTGTGATGGTATGTCTCAAGCATGGTTCAATAAATTACAACTTAAATAAATTAAAAGGAAAAGCATAAAAATATTAATAAATACCTCAGGCATAGTTTTACAAGTGTCTATTTACTATTTTCTTTTTTCATTCATGTAATTCTAAAAGCGAAGGAACTTTCATTTTGTCAAACCATGTCCTCCGGTGTGACACCATATCCTGATTTTAAATCGGGCAATTCCACAAACAACTTTAATTAGTTGAAGGACCCCATTCAAGGTCATGTTACTGAAGCCCCCTGTGAAGCCCATGACATGTGCACATGGTAAGTTTTTGTCTCAGAATTGTTCAAATATTGTACTTTTTTTGGAACCACTATAAAAGTGTTACGTTTTGTTGTCCTTTGGTGTGACACCCCTAACTTTTGTGTACATAGATAAAGTCTTAGAGTTCAGCTCATGAAAAATTGGGGCAAAAACAAAAGTGTTGCGTTTATAATTTTGTTCAGTATATATATATATAGATATATATTAGGGGTGTCACACCAAAGGACAAAATGTAACACTTTTATAGTGGTTCCAAAAAAAGTAAAATATTTGAACAATTCTGATATATATATACAGTATCTCACAGAAGTGAGTACAGCCTTCACATTTTAGTAAATATTTTATTATATCTTTTCATGTGACAACACTGAAGAAATGGCACTTTGCTACAATGTAGACGCCTAAAACGCCTTGTTCAAACACGCCCCCACATATCTACGTCACGATGTGGAAATATTTGTGTAATGCCGCCCAAATGTGCACGCAAAGAAAGAAGGCATGGTTTCAGGAACACAGTAGTGTTGATGCAGCATGTCAGGCACCAAATACACAAAATAATGGTCTTTAAAATAGCATCATATGACCCCTTTAAATGCAATTATTACGTTAAAATATTTTCTATTGCAGAAAACTTGTGCTGTTATAAAGTGTCATGAAAATAAGTATAAAATGTGATATGTCATTGTTTTAGAAAGGAGGCTTCAGGCTGATACTTCAGACAGAAAGGAGGAAATCCTAAGAGAACAACACATTTTGTTGATGAAAAATTTGTTTTTTAAAAACATGGTTGATTATGTTGTTTGTATCAAAATGATCAGTGTTCTTTCTTCTTAAACAAATGGATTACATTTAAAAAAAGGTTTTGTGGTGGTAAAGTTTCACAAATATTTGCTGTCAAGGAGTCACAGTTCATTTTGTTGATGAATTTGTTTGCTTTGTTTTGTTTAAAAACTTTGAATATGTCAAAGAAGAAAGAAAGTTTATTTTCTATACAATCAATATCAAAGTTAAATAAAAAATATTTAATGCAATACTTCTCACTTTCTCTTTAAAGGCAGCATTAGTATTTGTCTGGAGAGGGGGGAGATGGGGAAAGAGAAAAAAACAAAAACAATAACTAAACATCGGTCGAACTTTATATGACAGAATTTAGCATTTTTTAAGTATTTAGTGTCATATGAACTGTGTATATATAGTATCTGTATGTACTTTGTTACAACTGTATATATATATATATATATTTTTTTTTTTAATTATCATTATTATTATTATTTATTTAGCAATTTCCAAAAAGGGGGAAGGGGAAGCAAAACCTCACATGTCTTTTGTTCTTTTTCTTTTTATTATTATTACCAGTAATGCTTCCACTTCTATACTGTTTTACTATTTAACCAAGACTGAAAATATTGAAAATATTATGTTACAACCAATCAGTGTTACAAGAAATGTGTCTATACTATATTCATATATGGTACAATAGTATATTATTATTAGTAGTATTACTAGAATACATCACAAATGTACTTTTTTTCTTCCTCTTTCTTTCTCATATATTGAAAGGCTGTGGAATATGTCTGTACTACACATTCTACATTTACATGTATTCATATATCTCTTTGGTTTTGATATATTCTTTTTGTCGTTTGTTAATTTCTCTCTATTTTCTGTCATGTGTACTGTCCTATTTTTCAGTTTGTCACATTTTCACATAAAAAAAGAAAAAGAAAAGAAAGAACAAAAGTATTTGTCTGGTCATGTGATCTCAACATGCATTATTGACAAACTATTTTCCTGGTTGACTCTGTAAAGCTGCTTTGACACAATCAGTATTGTATAAAGCGCTACACAAATAAAGCTGACTTGACTTGACATGTCTGTCCACATGTGTGACCCATTCCATGACAGATAAAACGGTTTTATTTAGGCCACTTACATGTCATTCTTCAAAAATATACATTTCGGTTTTGATAAGGATCAGATGACTTCAGCTTTGAGAATGGAAACCAACCTGTTTGTTCCTCAATATCTTCATGTTTCAGTCTGAATGCTTCGTCAATCTACTGTCCTATTTTTCAGTTTGTCACATTTTCACATAAAAAAAGAAAAAGAAAAGAAAGAACAAAAGTATTTGTCTGGTCATGTGATCTCAACATGCATTATTGACAAACTATTTTCCTGGTTGACTCTGTAAAGCTGCTTTGACACAATCAGTATTGTATAAAGCACTACACAAATAAAGCTGACTTGACTTGACATGTCTGTCCACATGTGTGACCCAATCCATGACAGATAAAACGGTTTTATTTAGGCCACTTACATGTCATTCTTCAAAAATATACATTTCGGTTTTGATAAGGATCAGATGACTTCAGCTTTGAGAATGGAAACCAACCTGTTTGTTCCTCAATATCTTCATGTTTCACTCTGAATGCTTCGTCAATCCTCAAGTCGTCACTCTCCTCTTTAATAAACGCCATCTTTACAATAGTCACGTGGATCTCAGTTACTTCACCAGGAGTTTTTCTGCATCTTTGGATACTCCGTCATGTTAAAGATGAGAATAATTAACAGCCAGTCAAGAGTGCTGATTAACGGTCTTAAACACTCCAAAATAGAACTACAAAAGATAACAGAACAAAAAATACATTACATTTTCATTTTTTAAAGCTGCAATTGGTCTGTAAAAGTTCTCAGTGCACCTGTTTGTGTTCTCGTTGCATTTACAGAGTGACCAGCAGGTGCTCGGGGCAGTCGTGGCCTAATGGATAGAGAGTCGGACTTGTGACCCGAAGGTCACGGTTCGAGTCTCAGGTCTGGCAGGAATTGTAGGTGGGGTGTTCACTACTGTGTGTGTGTTCACTACTGCCTGTTTGTGTTCTCGTTGCATTTACAGAGTGACCAGCAGGTGCTCGGGGCAGTCGTGGCCTAATGGATAGAGAGTCGGACTTGTGACCCGAAGGTCACGGTTCGAGTCTCAGGTCTGGCAGGAATTGTAGGTGGGGGGAGTGAATAACCCTCAATACCACGACTGAGGTGGTACCGAACCCCCAACTGCTCCCCAGGCGCTGCAGCATTGGCTGCCCACTGCTCCTGTGTGTGTGTGTGTGTGTGTTCTCACTACTGTGTGTGTTCTCACTATTGTGTGTGTGTATATGTGTGTTCACTACGGTGTGTGTTCTCACTACTGTGTGTGTGTTCTCACTACTGTGTGTGTGTGTGTTCTCACTACTGTGTGTGTGTTCACTACTGTGTGTGTGTGTGTGTTCTCACTACTGTGTGTGTGTTCTCACTACTGTCTGTGTGTGTTCTCACTACTGTGTGTGTGTGTGTGTGTGTTCTCACTACTGTGTGTGTGTTCACTACTGTGTGTGTGTGTGTTCACTACTGTGTGCATGTATGTGTGTTCACTACGGTGTGTGTTCTCACTACTGTCTGTGTGTTCACTACTGTGTGTGTGTGTGTGTGT
>NW_015505815.1:234590-235256 GCF_001515645.1 Sinocyclocheilus grahami
CTTCTGTGTGTGTTCTCACTATTGTGTGTGTGTATATGTGTGTTCACTACGGTGTGTGTTCTCACTACTGTGTGTGTGTTCTCACTACGGTCTGTGTGTGTTCTCACTACTGTGTGTGTGTGTGTGTATATGTGTGTTCACTACGGTGTGTGTGTGTGTGTGTGTATATGTGTGTGTGTGTTCTCACTTCTGTGTGTGTGTGTGTGTGTTTTTTGTTGAGGAGCACTATTTTTGAGATGTGTGACTGAGTGTTAATGGATGCTTGTGTGTGTGTGTGTGTGTGTGTGTGTATGTGTGTTCACTACTGTGTGTGTATATGTGTTCACTACTGTGTGTGTGTGTGTATATGTGTGTTCACTACTGTGTGTGTGTGTGTGTATATGTGTGCTCACTACTGTGTGTGTGTGTGTATATGTGTGTTCACTACTGTGTGTGTGTGTGTGTTCACTACGGTGTGTGTGTGTGTATATGTGTGTTCACTACGGTGTGTGTGTATATGTGTGTTCACTACTGTGTGTGTGTGTGTGTATATGTGTGCTCACTACTGTGTGTGTGTGTGTATATGTGTGTTCACTACTGTGTGTGTGTGTGTGTGTGTGTGTGTATGTGTGTTCACTACTGTGTGTGTATATGTGTTCACTACTGTGTGTGTGTGTGTATATGTGT
>NW_015505815.1:236147-247610 GCF_001515645.1 Sinocyclocheilus grahami
GTTCACTACTGTGTGTGTGCACTTGGATGGATTAAATGCAGAGCATAAATTCCATAGGATACCATACTTGGCCACATGTCACGTCACTTTCACTTTTTCAAATCAGTGTGGCTCCATTACTAAAATGTCAGTGCCGAATTCGGTACGATAAACTGATTCACGATATAGGAAGCGAAATGAGAGCACTTCTTCTGTTACTCATGAGCCTTATTCACAAAAATAACGTCCATTAATGTTAGATAAAACATTACAACGCTACATTCAATGATAAATAATTCATTTTGCATCGTGTGTACAACTATAACATTTATTGAACTGTTTATATTGATTTAAAAAAAAAGCAAAACACGATTAAACACAAACCTTTCTTCAGCCCAATCACAACAGACGGAGAGCGGCGCAGACCTATGACGTCCTGTCTCCAGACCCAAACAAAGGTCTTCTTCTTCTTCTTGCTTTACGGCGGATCACAGACTAATACGAGCATTACCGCCACCTAGCGCTCAAATGGACCACTGACACTATCTACAATCTCCTACCAACCCACAGTAAACACCACCCGCTCAGAGTCTTCATAGAGCTTTATCCGGCGCTGCGCAAAATAAAAGTCCTGTTCACACGCAGTTTACATTCCAAACAAATCTTCTCAAAAAATATGTGTGTGTGTGTGTGTGTGTTCACTTCTGTGTGTGTGTGTGTGTGTGTGTGTGTGTATATGTGTGTTCACTACTGTGTGTGTGTGCACTTGGATGGATTAAATGCAGAGCATAAATTCCATAGGATACCATACTTGGCCACATGTCACTTCACTTTCACTTTTTCAAATCAGTGTGGCTCCATTACTAAAATGTCAGTGCCGAATTCGTTACGATAAACTGATTCACGATATAGGAAGCGAAATGAGAGCACTTCTTCTGTTACTCATGAGCCTTATTCACAAAAATAACGTCCATTAATGTTAGATAAAACATTACAACGCTACATTCAATGATAAATAATTCATTTTGCATCGTGTGTACAACTATAACATTTATTGAACTGTTTATATTGATTTAAAAAAAAAGCAAAACACGATTAAACACAAACCTTTCTTCAGCCCAATCACAACAGACGGAGAGCGGCGCAGACCTATGACGTCCTGTCTCCAGACCCAAACAAAGGTCTTCTTCTTCTTCTTGCTTTACGGCGGATCACAGACTAATACGAGCATTACCGCCACCTAGCGCTCAAATGGACCACTGACACTATCTACAATCTCCTACCAACCCACAGTAAACACCACCCGCTCAGAGTCTTCATAGAGCTTTATCCGGCGCTGCGCAAAATAAAAGTCCTGTTCACACGCAGTTTACATTCCAAACAAATCTTCTCAAAAAATATTTATTATTATTATTAATATTTGAAACATATTACTGCTTTTGCTGTATTTTGGATCAAATAAATGCAGGCTTGCTGAGCAGAAGAGAATTCTTTAAAAAACATTAAAAATCTTTTTTTGGTAATGTACGTTTCAATACTGTTACATGTATAAAATCTGCTTCAACTCCTACACTTAACATGTTTTAACTAGTAAACCACATTTGCACTACTTGCATTTTAATACATGGATAAGCTGGTATAAATAGTTTTTCTGCACCCAAACTTTTAGACAGAATCTCACACTCTTTCATTGCAATAGAATAGATTACACATTTATTTTATTTATACTGTAATATTTTCTGTACTTAAGCCGCTGCCACCACCTTTAATTCTTTAAGCCAGTGTGGTCTGGCACCAGAAGACACAACATACACAACTTCAATCACAACAGGTAATTTTATTAAGAGAAGGGACTGCAGGGGCCCGTTCTTCGTATGTCGCTAACTCAGTTAGCTGGATGTGATTGTTGATGATTTGGTGAGATCTTGGATTATTTGGTTCTTTGAAGCTCATCCCGGAGTTGCTGTCATAGCAACAGCTCCGTAAGCTTAAACCTGCTCGGGAACAGCTTATTTCAAGGGAACAGGATTAGATTGCAACTTTTTAAGCAGAATTGATATTTAAAATCTGTCCCAGCCACCGCTACTTTATTACAAGAGTACCCTACTGATCCAGGGACAATAATTTAAAATAATAATCATTTAAAGATTAATTTAAAGATAATATAATAATGTTGTGTAGTCTTTTATACTATAGACAACGAAACAGCCACTTTTTGGTTGTTAAAAAAAGGTGCGTTCGATCGGCTGTGCTGATTTAAATCTAGTGGTTCTGTTGTGTTTGTGCTGCCAGCCCAGTGACGCAGGTAGTGACGATTCTCTCCGGCCAATCACTGATCAGCAGAGCTTACACGTCACGTTTTGGTAACGGTACGGTTCACTTGGAACCCCAACCGAGGTGGTACTGAAACAAGTACCAGGTACCAGGTACTGTACCCAGTGGAAAACCCCCCTAAAAGTGAACCGTACCGTGCCGTACCATGCAGTGGAAAAGTGCCAATAAAAGACTAATAGAGCGATAGCTATTACACTGCGTGGGATCTTTACCTTCTTCTTGTAAAACTGAAATGATGGCTTCTGACCACGATTTTGGTGGGTCACCTGATTGCAGCGCATAGTTATGTACAGTACATTACATAATATTGGAGAAAGGTCATTCATAAAAGCATTATAATATCTCCAGAAAACCCATCTGATCCTGGTGCCTAACTATTTTTTAGATGAGTGATTGTTTCTTTAATTTAATCTTCTGTTATAGGATCTGTTAATTTACTCGCTGCCTCCATCAATAATTTTGTCAAATTAAAAAATTCAAATTTTTATTTTTTAGATTCCTGGTTTTGACCTTTATATAACTGTTGATAATATTCTGCAAAAACATCTGATATTGCTTTGGGATGGGTCTCAATTTGTTTTTGGTTACAGGATGTCTAATCTTCCGAACTATACGGCTGGCTTGATCTTTCCTGAGTTGAAAAGCCATAAGTCTGCTAGCTTTAATTTCCATTCCATAATATTTTATTTTTTGTTTATCTAAGGGCTCCTTCTGCTTTATGTGTTAGTAATTTGTCACATTTTTTCCTAACTTCTTTTAACTCCCTAAGTGTATCTTCTTTTTTGTTTGTTTGTGCTCACTCTCTAACCTCTGTACTTCCTTTTCTTATTCTTGTTGTTTTAAGTTTCTTTAATTGAGACCCTATAGATATGATCTTTCCCATTATTGTGGCTTTTCCTGCATCCCACAGTATCGAAGGAGAGGCATTACCATCATCATTAATGGCAAAATATTCCTTTAGTGCTTCTTGTTTGTCTTGTTTAGTTTGGGGAACTGTTAACATCAAGACATTCAATTTCCAATATCTAAACTGTTTGTCTAATCCTAGACTAATTTTCATGATAACTGGGTTATGGTCCGAGATGGTGACTGGTTCAATTGTACATTCCTTTACTTTATATAAATCTGTTTTTGATATATATATATAAAGAAAAGTCTATTCTAGAGTAGCTCCCATGCAGTTGCGTCAGGAATGTAAAGTCTCTTTCCTTCGGATGTATATGTCGCCAAACATCCACTAAGCCCATTTCGTTAATCAGATTTGACATTTCCTTGGACATTTTAGATGGACGTTTTGCTATTACAGGTGATCTTATCTAGTTTAGAATTCAATATACAATTAAAATCTCTGATAAGCAAAATCCCTTCACTTTTATCTGCAACTAGCTAGTGCTGCTATTTTTTTTTAAAGAAAAAGGTGCAGTCTTCATTTGGAGCATATACTGTATATTTACAATTGTTATCGTTATGCCTCCAATTGATCCAACCGCCATAACATATTGGCCATGCTTGTCTTGAAATGTTTTTTCATTGTTATAGCACACCGCTTTATTAAACAAAATAGCCTCTCCTCTTTTCTTCTTATTTCCAAATGATGCACTAAACACTTGATCTACCCACTCTCTTTTTAGTTTTAAATGTTCATCTCGGATAAGTGCGTTTTCTGGAGTAACACTACAGAACTTTGCCATTTTTCATTCTTCCTTTTTATTGGATTAGTAATTCTGTTTATATTATATTTAATGAAATTCAAAAATTCCATATCCTCTGAATAATATATACATTCCTCCTTATTTGTATAAATACATGTGTAGTGACAGAGGAGAATGATAATAATAGGCAAGAATGAGCACAGAATATGAACGCAAAGCGCTTAACGTGCAATTTAGCGCATTTAGTTTATATTCTGGGCTCATCTGCATAGTTTGCATCATCACGGTGTGGCTATACTGAATTTGGTCTTATAAAATGAAGAAAGTTATCAACATAACTGATATTCAAAATGATAAGCTAGCACTGCTTTGTTTATCTGTTAATATCTCATATAACTTAGTTTTGGTTTCTCCTTTTGAATGATGAATCTAGACTGTTCATACCGGCTGACATAGACAGTTAATTCCTTACACGCAGGTGCAGAACGCACACGCTAGTTCTTGTCCAAGCACAGCATTTTGGTCCAGTCACAGCTGATGTGAGGTGACAACACCATTGGCTTTCATCTAGTTCTTTGAAGTCCTTTTGTTGTGTCCCGGCCTTTAGGAGTTAACCCTGTTCTTTCCCGGTTTGGTACCAGTGACCTTCTTGCCCTCTAAAAGGTGTCTGTCTGGCCATTGACCTAGCATCCTTTCATTTAATTTTCATTTGTTTTTCCATTTACTGTAAGATTCTCGTATTCTGTTTCTGTACTAGCATAATTCTAGCTCTTAAACATGCTTACCTGGGCATTCTTTAACTAAAAGTCAATCAAATAAAGCAATGTAATTTCTTATACAGTTGTTTATTTCCTTTTATTCAGAATTTTTTATTTACATTGTGGCATTTCACAGAAGATGGAAGTTTATTCATCTAATATTTGTTTGAGGTATTAAAGCGAATCAAAAACAAACAAAACCACATTCCTGGATCCCCCAACACTACACATTTTGCATGTCTTTGCATGTGATGAGTTGAAACAGGTGTGTGATTAAGGAGACATGCAAATGTGCTCCAGGAATGTGGTTGAGAACCAATGATCTATACAATGAAAATATATTGTGCACATATACATATTTTTGGTGACATTTTAAATTGATTAACTATTTAAAACCCTTTTGCACAAAGAACCAAAATAAAGTCTCAAATTACCATAACTTTTCAGGTGTATCTGTGAATTTTTTTTTTTTACACTAACACTAATTGACCTATCGGTAAGCCCCTCCCCTCGAACCCAGATGAGCCAATGGCATTCGAGTATCAGTTGCACGGGGAGCGGAACTCAAGACATCTTTAGGTTTCAGCGCCATAGAGAAACATTGGAAGATCCGAAGCTTTCATCGGTTTGATGGTGTTTATGCTACGAAAATGGAAAAACGATGTGCCTAGGGTACTTGTAACAGTGATTCCAGGTATCCTGAGAGGATGGGCAATGTCATTTATTTTATTCCATTTCCTAAACCCAAACAAAACAGAGCAAAATGTCCCTAAGCATTCAACCCCAATCATCATGAAGACAAAAACATTCATTTTCTGGTTGTCATACTTTCATTGTTACCATTTTCATTTCATCATTTTCAGAACGTTAATGTCATCTTGCGTTTCAGCAAGGTATCTCTGGCTAAAACCAGCTAACGTTAAAGTTAGTGAGTCAATGCTATTACAAACCTAAATAGCGACCTGTTCACACATCATGTACAGAGTAAGTCAAAAACACATAAATGAAGGTCTACATTTCAGTGCCTCTCCATATTAAACTGGTTAAATGTAAATTAATTTAATCATACTCTGCAGAACATGAACAGTGTTGATCCCGCATGCTGTCATCCATGATCGTGCCGACCATAATATGAGACTCCTCCCGCTTGCACTGCGATCTGTAAACCCTTGCTTCGAGTTACCCACCATATTTATTTAAAATCGTTTAAATACTGTGTCCAAAATTGTGCAAAAACATTGTGGGACAAGGTTTTCACTGACAGCTGTCATTGTGAGACAGTGAGCAACTCTGTTTGTCCGAGGGAGCAACAGTAATTAAGGGGGGCGGGGCTTACCGATAGGTCAATTAAATCATCCAGAGGGATTCTGCAGGTGATTTCTGAAAATGTCCCCCTTTGTAAACCTCTTATTACATTCAGAACACTGCAGTTTTATTTTGACATTTAATTTGCAAATGACGTTTCAGCTCCTTTGGCCACGTGAAACTCCTCTCACACTGAAGACACTTGTAAGGCTTCTCTCCGGTGTGAACTCTCATGTGAATCTGAAGGTTTCTTTTAACTGTGAAACCTTTTCCACACTCTCGGCAGGTGAAAGGCTTCTCTCCAGTGTGAACTTTTATGTGATTCTCAAGGTTTGATTTGCTTTTACAAGTCTTTCCACAGTAATGGCACATGAAAGGCTTGTCCCCGATGTGAATTATTACGTGCTTCTTAAGGTGATTACTGTCCGTGAAACTCTTTCCACACTCATGACATGTTAAATTGATCTCTCTTAAATGAATCCTCATGTGGTAATTAAGTGTTCCTTTACGTCCAAAACTCTTTCCACACTGATCACAAACGAATGGCTTCTCACCAGTGTGAATTTTCATGTGAGTATTAAGGCTTCCCTTCAGTGAGAAGCCATTCCCACACACTTTGCAGCTGTAAGGGTTCTCTCCAGTGTGAACTCTCATGTGGGAATCAAGGGTTTCTTTACGTCTGAAACTCTTTCCACACTGTTCACACGTGAACGGCTGCTCTCCGGTGTGAATTCTCATATGAGTCTTAAGATTTCCTCTTTGTGAGAAGCTTCTCTCACACAGTTTGCAGGTGAATGGACTCTCTCCAGTGTGATCTCTCATGTGGGCATTAAGAGTTGCTTTATACTTGAAACATGTTCCACACTGAGCACACATGAACAGCCTCTCTCCAGTGTGAATATTCATGTGATTCTTGTGACTTCCTTTATGAACAAAACGCTTTCCACAATGATGGCATGAGTAAGGTTTCTCTCCAGAGTGAACTCTCATGTGAGTCTTAAGGTTTTTTTTTAATCGGAAACCCCTTCCACACTGATGACATCTAAAATGGGTCTCTTCCGAGTGGACCCTCATGTGGGAATTAAGGGTTTCTTTACATCTGAAACTCTTTCCACACTGACCACATAAAAACGGCTTCTCTCCAGTGTGAATTCTCATGTGAATCTTAAGATTTTCTTTTCGTGTGAAGCTCTTCCCACACAGTTTGCAGGTGAAAGGCTTCTCTCCAGTGTGACTTCTAATGTGGACTTTAAGATGTGCTTTCTGAGTGAAACGTTTTCCACATTGTGGGCAGATGAAAGGATGTTTAGATTTGGTTGTCTTAGACTTTTTTCGTGAGGAAATCTTTTCAGTCTCTGTGGACTCTTCCATTTCATTCAGTTCTTCACTCTCCTCTTTAGGCACCATCAGGTCTAAAGTGAAAAAAGGCATACAATTTTTTTAGACATTATATAGGCCCAAAGCTACATATATGAAAACCAACATAAAACATCAAAAGCAACCTGAAATAAATGAACTTTTCCACGACATTCTAATTTATTGAGATGCACCTGTATACTAGATCCTAAGGTGCTGTCAAATTTTAGAACCTAGTCTCAATATTGTTAACACTTTGCTTTCTTAAGGACACATTGTTTACCAAACCCCTTATCAAACACCGCTTGCCCCTGGAGACCTTGTTTATTATATGCCGATCCCAAATCTTCCATTTATGTCTAAAATATTAGAAAGACAGTGTCCTCTCAATTATGTACAGTTTTGCATATTTCTAAACAATTTTCATTAAGTGCCATCATGGCTCAGAAACTGTGTTTATTAAAGCTCTCTCTCTCTCTCTCTTTTAGTGCTTAGATCTTTTGACAGCAAAGATCACAACATGTTCTTGGAAAGATTGAGAATTGTTACCATTTGTGGACTAGCATAAGCACGGATTAGGTCCTACCTATCTGATCGCTACCACATTGTGTGAATTAAGAGTATGGAGTGCATCAGGCTCTGTATTAGGTCCACTTATATGCTTATTTTTAATGATATGCCAATGATTCTCAGTCTTATATTTTCTCACAATCTGAAATAACTATATTAGCAGTCTATTGATATTAGGGCTAATCAATAAAATGTATTAATTAGATTAATTGCATCTGTATGCAGTGTATGGGGAAAAATATTATCGGTCACATCACTTTACAGTAGTGAATAATGCATTTTTATGGTCAAAACTAGGGCTGCACGATAAATCGCATGCAATATTTAATGCGCATCTTGTCAGAAAGCCGGTTCTGTAATCAGCGGTAAATCTCCATCACGTGCGGGCTTTCACATTGAGCAGCATTAACTACATGAAGCCATTGTTCACTGACGAGCTGCGCAAAAAATCGCGCGAATATGAACGTGGTTTTGATCGTGCAGCCCTAGCCAAAACCCATTAAAATAGAACAGGACACAAAGTGAACTGCTGCGGGAACAGTGCTGCTCAAAACATCATATTAAGCACTTAACATGTGCTTGCCCTGCTAGCTGCTTTGACAGAGATGTGCGTGTGTGTCATTACATTTTGAGGCATGTTTTCCTCAGTGCATAACTTACATTTACAGTAGGTTATACATTTTATATCTTTATCTGTAAAGGTTCGAAACGTGTATTTACATTTTGCATAAAGGCTCATCCTGAAAGCAAGGACAGGGCATAATATAGTACTATCCTGATAAAGTTATTTGATTTAGCAGATGTTTACATACAGGCCTTAAGACAAAATAACAACTGCATTTACAGAAATGATTAATTAAAATGAATGGTTTTCAATGTTTTCACATCAAAAGTTGAAACCGGTTTATTGCTACCCAAAATAATTGTGGGATCATTCCATGTCAAATCAACCAAATTTCGGAAACTTCCCCAGCACAAATTTTTGATTTAATATTTTTAAATATTTTTTTTCTGTAGAAAGACAAACATATAGTGATAAAAACCAAAATATCACAGAAATGTCACAGATGTATAAATGTAAATTTTTTTTACATAATTTTGTAGAGGGGGGTCAAAAAGAAAAGTTCCCTCTCGAGAACGGTCTCTCGACATGGTGTTAATGCCTTGGGGACTCCCTTCCTTCCTAACCTACCTAAAATCTTATTGCACAACGCCAGTGAAGTTGCAACTCTCACTGGCCAATGCCAGCCAAGATGGCGAGTAGGGGCCCCCCCAGCCACTATATAATGTGCCGTATTGGCGGCATAAGCTCAGAATCTTCCTCTTTCACGCATCCTACCGAAGACAGCTGTGGAGAAGACGCAAATCAAAAATTTGAGCCGGGGACTTCTAGTTGAGTTGCCACGGAATGAGCCTATTTTGTTTAGGCTACTTCTGTATTATTTCCTTTCATTTAATGCATGACATGTCATAATAATGAATGCATCTGAAGTAGGATCTTCTCAGGTACACTTATGCTGCATTCACATGCTATCGGAATTATCATAAAAACTAATTTCCTAGTCGGAATTTGGACATGAACGACCTCTCACGTCATATTTCTGTTTTGAGAATGAAAACCAACCTGTTTGTTCCTCAGTTTCTTCTTGTTTCACACTGAATGCTTCTTCAATCCTCGTGTCTTCACTCTCCTCTTTAATTAACGCCATCTTTACAATGGTCACGTGGATCTCAGTCGCTTCACCTGGAATTTTTCTGTTTGTTTGGAAACAGTGTCATGTTTAAGATGAGAATAAAACGCCACATACACTCTTAAAAATAAAGGTGCTTCACGATGCCATAGAAGAACCTTTTTGTCTAAATGGTTCCATAAAGAAGCTTTAACATCTGAAGAACCTTTCTGTTTCACAAAAGCTTCTTTGTGGTGAAAGAAGGTTCTTCAGATTACAAAAAGGTAAGAAAGAGATGGTTCTTTAAAGAACCTTTGACTGAATGCTTCTTTGTGGAACCAAAAATGGTTCTTCTGTGGCATCGCTTGAATTGGCACCTTTATTTTTAAGAGTGTAAAGTAAAAATGAACTCAAATAAAATAACATATATAAAATTTCATCTAGTTGCCTAAACAACATTTTATTTTAAATTTAGTTTAACATGAAGTAGTATAATAACTAAAATTATACTCAAATAAAAATGAATAAAAACAATAGAAAAAAACTATAATTAATAATAAAAACTATAATAAAAACGAATAACTGTAAAATAAGTATGGAAATGAACAGTATTAATTGAAAATCAGTCAGTGGTTTTCTTAAAGGGGTCATATGATGCTGCTAAAAAGAACATTATTTTGTGTATTTGGTGTAATGAAATGTGTTTATCAACAGCTCCTTTGAATCACATTCAGCCACTATTACCCAGCCTCTTAAAATCCATTTGATAGTTGTTTATCGACTCCTAGGACCACTAGGTAACTTCGTGGAAGAATTCGATCTCAAACTTTCCTGAGGATGGTACTCCCCTAGTTATGCTTGGAGACTTCAGCATCCACCTAGATAAACCTCAGGCTGCAGACTTCCACACTCTGCTTGATTACATCCTGATGATGAGATGATTGATCCTGATGAGATGATTGAAAGCATGCATGTGTGAACACACTCACATGCAAAAAACAGACCAGCGTTTAATCTCATCTGAGACACGGAGTATATGAACACACAGTCAGAATACGGCCTCCTCTCAAAGTCCTGGCAGATGTGCATGCGTTCACTGCTAGCCAGATTCAGCCGAGGACATGTTTAGGCTGCACTCCAAATGCCTTCACACCAAACAGCAGATAATCCTTTTTTCCAAATGTCGAAATGACTATAAGATGACTTCCTGCCTCCCAGCAGTCACCTGCCTCACATCATATCCAAAGAACAAAATAATCATATTTATTTATGGAAAAAAATGAAGATGCGCTACATCAGAATATCCTGAATCATTGCAAAGTCTTTTTTAAGGTAAGCCAGTTCTCTTGGTGGCCATCAAGTGCAGCTATAAGTGGGGAAAGACTGAAATCTGAACAGTTTTCGATGTTTTCAATAACCTAGATTGAAAAAAAAAAAAAGCTCTTTTGAAGTGGTAAATAAAAATTGTTGGAGTATGTTTTACAAGAAAGTACTATTTCAGTCTTTCTATTTCAAAATGTAATGTTTAATGAAATGCGTTTAATGAAATGTAATCATTTGTGAAATTTGCAAGCAGTTTGAGCGAAAATTGTTTCAAAGTAAATCCTACACCAGAATTGTTTTCAGTATTTCAAATCAGTAATTATGATCCGACTGAATGTTTCATAAATTTTGCAAATTATGCAAAAAAAGCAGTATTTTCAGACTGTATTTTATAAAACGGTAATTATACTCAATTTATTTTTCTTGTCATTCTGAGACTATATATATATATATATATATATATATGTATATAGTCATTCTTAATATACATCAAATGATGATTAACGAAACATCAAC
>NW_015505815.1:249195-250037 GCF_001515645.1 Sinocyclocheilus grahami
CAACAATGCAGAGAATGAGAAGAGGGTAGCATCCTCAGCTTCAGGTTTTTGTATTACATCACACAGTTGTGTGTGAATTCATGACAGCGTTGTTAAAGTACAACTCCCTCACACCTTCAGCACTCACTCATCCCTATAGAAGAGCTTCACTACCACTGAATGCCACTGTGGGAACCAGGCACTTCTCACAGTACTCATCCTCTGGCTACACCAGAACATTCTGGATGCTGTTAGACCCGAAATGATTGACGTGGTCTCTTGAGACCAGCGTATGGATTCCCAGAAGTCTCTATTTTGTAAATATGGGCCCTGGAAGAGGTTAAATGAGATTATCTTGCTTTGGCTACAGTAGGCTAGTGTCTGTGCAATCAGTCAAGCGTCCCCACCCGCCACTTGTTCCAAACCTGTACGAGTTTTTTTTTCTTCTTCTTCTGTTGAACACAAAATAAGATACTTTGAAAAATGTTGGTAGCCGAACAGTTGATGGGCACCATTGACTTCCATAGTAGGAAAATAAAAATACTATGAAAGTCAACGGTGCACATCAACTATTCGAATACCAACATTTTTCAAAATCTCTTCTTTTGTGTTCAACAGAAGAAGAAAAAACTCATACAGGTTTGGAACAAGTGGAGGGTGGGTAAATGATGACAGAATTTTCATTCTGGAAGTGAACTACTCCTTTAATGGAAGACTATTGCCTAAGATAGACTGGCTATTGAAATGTTTCAATAGTGGTTTAATTTCACAACAGTGACAAACACTGCCACAGTTTAGGGCCAACATGATTGTTACCTGCTATTACCAGTGAATTCATGTCCGGGAGACATTGATGTTGCTCC
>NW_015505815.1:250047-252001 GCF_001515645.1 Sinocyclocheilus grahami
TATATTATGTTTGCAGAAAATACATTGTGCGAAAAATTAGCCGTAAATGAAAAAGAATACGGCTAATGAGGGATAATAAAGATCCACCTCCATAAGCACAAACAGAAAACAACATTTGAAAAGTTAAGAGCTGTAATTACTCTATGCAGTATATTTATGCTGTACTATACTGAAAATATTACATTTTCAAAAGTTAATAAATAATTGTTAAAAATACGTTTTTTTCATATGTTCTCTTCTCATATTTTTTGTCGGAATTTTGTTATAATACTGGTTTAAAAGCAGTTATGTTATTTTTTATTATAATAATCATTATTAATACAATAATAATATATATAGAACCCACAATAATTCAAATACAAAGCAGGCAAAATAACAAAAAAGAAAGGAGGGAAAGTGCTTCAAATTAGTAGAATACCACAAATCATGCAGACACTTGATATTTAGTTGCGGATGGTTTATATTTGGTATGTAATCATTTGTAGCTTAGATTTAATAGAGGCTTGAATGCAAACACTTTCAGTTGGTTAGTAACTGTTGTCTTTACACCTGACATGCATCATTACGCTGTTACATGCAAACATTCAATCATTGATAACTCGTTTTCTTTAGCAATGTTGAACGGTTTAAATTCATTTAAACACTTTATATGCTTAAAAACAAACCTTTCTTCAGTCCAATCACGCTGCGTGCGCAGCCTTATGACCCCATGTCGCCAAACCAAATTAAAAGTCCCGTTCTCGCGCTACACTCGCAAACGTGCTTCTAGATTTACAAACAAATGCAATATAAATCAATGTCAGAGATCGTTCGGTTCAGTTTCATTCTGGTTGAAATACAGTCACAGAGATTTATATAAGATATATAAAAATATATATATTTCTATTTTGAATAAATGCTGTCCTTTTTACCTTTTTTTTCATCAAAGAATCCTGATAAAGTATCACAGGTTCGTTCACTCTCTCTCTCACACACACACACACACACATATATAGATAGATAGATATCATGTCGCCAAACCAAATTAAAAGTCCCGTTCTCGCGCTACACTCGCAAACGTGCTTCTAGATTTACAACAAATGCAATATAAATCAATGTCAGAGATCGTTCGGTTCAGTTTCATTCTGGTTGAAATACAGTCACAGAGATTTATATAAGATATATAAAAAAATATATATTTCTATTTTGAATAAATGCTGTCCTTTTTACCTTTTTTTTCATCAAAGAATCCTGATAAAGTATCACAGGTTCGTTCACTCTCTCTCACACACACACACACACACATATATAGATAGATAGATAATTAGTGCTGTCAAAATTATTATTAGCAATTATTATTTTCAGTATAATGTGCCAAAAATATTTAACGCAACGGGCTAGTTATAGTGCACAGCATAAAAGAGTACACCCCCTCTGAATAAATATAAAAGATGTATTTTCTTAACGATCACTAATATAATCCATGGAAAGATGGCAAAATGTAAACATATTAAACATATACTTAATAAAAACAACAAAATATATGCCAATATGTTCTGCAAGAGAAGTCAATTGGCCAATTGTGTTTAAATGAAGGATTGCAGAAATGAGTACACACTAGATTTAATTCAGAAAATGTATAATATTCTAGTACTTAGTATGTCCTCCAGAACTTAAAGTACATAGTTATAGTGCACAGCATAAAAGAGTACACCCCCTCTGAATAAATATAAAAGATGTATTTTCTTAACGATCACTAATATAATCCATGGAAAGATGGCAAAATGTAAACATATTAAACATATACTTAATAGAAACAACAAAATATATGCCAATATTTTCTGTAAGAGAAGTCAATTAGCCAATTGTGTTTAAATGAAGGATTGCAGAAATGAGTCAAGTCAAGTCAAGTCAAGTCAAGTCACCTTTATTTATATAGCGCTTTTAACAATACAGATTGTGACAAAGCAACTGA
>NW_015505815.1:252025-258837 GCF_001515645.1 Sinocyclocheilus grahami
GGCGTTGATAAAGTGCAACTCCCTCACACCTTCAGCACTCACTCATCCCTTTAGAAGAGCTTCACTACCACTGAATGCCACTGTGGGAACCAGGCACTTCTCACAGTACTCATCCTCTGGCTACACCAGAACATTCTGGATGCTGTTAGACCCGAAATGATTGACGTGGTCTCTTGAGACCAGCGTATGGATTCCCAGAAGTCTCTATTTTGTAAATATGGGCCCTGGAAGAGGTTAAATGAGATTATCTTGCTTTGGCTACAGTAGGCTAGTGTCTGTGCAATCAGTCAAGCGTCCCCACCCGCCACTTGTTCCAAACCTGTACGAGTTTTTTTTTCTTCTTCTTCTGTTGAACACAAAATAAGATACTTTGAAAAATGTTGGTAGCCGAACAGTTGATGGGCACCATTGACTTCCATAGTAGGAAAATAAAAATACTATGAAAGTCAACGGTGCACATCAACTATTCGAATACCAACATTTTTCAAAATCTCTTCTTTTGTGTTCAACAGAAGAAGAAAAAACTCATACAGGTTTGGAACAAGTGGAGGGTGGGTAAATGATGACAGAATTTTCATTCTGGAAGTGAACTACTCCTTTAATGGAAGACTATTGCCTAAGATAGACTGGCTATTGAAATGTTTCAATAGTGGTTTAATTTAACAACAGTGACAAACACTGCCACAGTTTAGGGCCAACATGATTGTTACCTGGCTATTACCAGTGAATTCATGTCCGGGAGACATTGATGTTGCTCCTTTCGATTAGCATAGGGGCTGATTCGAGAGATGCTGGACAGGGTGCAGAGTCTCACAGAATTGGATACCAGCCAAAAATGATACTGATACCAAGACCTCTGGTAGTCATTTTTCCAAAGAGACACATGCATCCATACATTTTTCTTTCTATGGAAATCTGACTAATCATAACTAGAAGATTATTTCTCCAGCCTTTGCATTCCAAATCATCAATCTTATTCAACTTCACCTGAGTTTTAAATGGAATGATTTAGAGACAAGGTCCTCTGCTTCCATTTTGTAACCTCTGTGACCGAAGACTGAGCCTCATCAGTCTTAACACTAGTTCGCTTTAAATGCATTCACCATTACTAGGATTTTTATCTGCAGGCTCACTTGCCTCCATCTTCCTCCCGTATCTGGTGGTCGTTTGAGCTCTCGGGGTCTGATTATATAAAAATCACAACTTTAAGCCAATGCTTGGAAATAATAACCAGAAATCAGAGAAGCATAATTTACTCAATTTCAGTTTCAAGTAATTGTGCAGCCTCATATATTTATTTTAATTTTACATTTGATTTCATTATTATTATTAACTAACCTTCGCTTGGGAAACCCTAATATAAAGTATATGCAAGGACCAAATTACTTCTCACTCCCGCCAAATATCATCCACTAGACATAAACATTCACTACTGCAACGAAATGTATTTTGCATTAGTGAAAACATTTACACCTAGCTTTATTTTTATTATTATTATTATTATATGGCAAACAGCACAGTTCATTTTTATTCACATTACGTTGCAATCAAAATTATTCAACCACTCAGAGACTGCAGTACTTTACAAATACAAGCTTTTCTGAAGATCCAGGATTTCATAAAAAAATTGCATCTATAACAGTTTACTACCATATTCAAAGTGATAATGTCAATATATAATGTAATATTTTTGAGTTACAGGATTTTTTTAATAGCACAGCTATGTCATAATTATTCAGCCCTTATTCAACATTGCTGTTTTAAGTAATTTTTTATGGTGGGGAACAAAATTGAGTAGCAAATATGGTAAATTCAACAGAGCTCTCTCAAAAGCTATAGAAGAAATAGTTTTATTTCATTAGAAATTCTAAGGTTACATGAAGATTTCCAAGACATTAAAAGTTCCTAGAGACACAGCTAGCAGCCTTATTCCTTTAGCTTAAAATGTGTTGTACCAGAAAACCTTTGAGGGAGTTGAAGAAAAAGCACACTATCATAATGAATTTGATTAGAGCAACTGAGAAAAACCTGCAATGTACAGCCAAAGCCTTGCAAGATGACCCAATGAAAGGAGGAAAAACATTTCAATGCAGAGTATAAGAACACTAGACAAGTATAGCCTTCGTGTTGGGGCATCTTACTGAATGCCACTCTTGACCAAGAAGAACATAAAAGGCCAACTTGAACATGTTAAAATTCATTTGGGTAGACCTGTGGAGTTCTGGAAGAATGTTTTACGGAGCGATATGGCCAAACTGGAACTTCTGGACCCATGGATCAACGGTATGTATGATGCAAAAAAGGTAAAGCTTATAAACAGAAGATTACATTTTCCTTGGTCAAACTTGGAGATGGACCAGTCCTGTTATGGGGGTGCTTTACTGTTGCAGGAAGTGGAAATCATGACTGTATGAAGGACATCATGAATTCTTGAAGTATCAGGCCATTTTGGCAAGAATTCTGATGCCTTTGGCACCAGAATTAGATTGATTGATATACAAGTGGAAGAGGACACTGGCATTGTCTGTTTGCCGCTGCTCCACTTGAGTTTTAACTGCCAAAATAGTCACAACGTTAGACTACTGGCGTTACTTCTATATAATATTTGGGTCTGTTATGCTGATCCTACCGACTCCGATGACTCTACTTGGCTGGTAGCGGTTGGTTGTGGCTTCTCCTGGCTCTGCCTGCATCCCCAGCGCTTACAGCTCCTTTTGGTGCTCACTACGATTGATCTATTCTGGTTTTGATTTCTCCAGCCACGTCACGGATGATGTCTTGGTGCCGAGTTCTTCTCTTGCTCTGCATGTTGCCCCTGTGGCTAGCGGCTAACAACAGACGTGGAGCCCCTGTGATTGGCATAATGAACTACTCGGCCACTCAACTGATGGAATATATCAACTATAACACTCTATCATGTATATCAGTCATTAAAGAACTTGGACACCTACGTCGGCCCCACTACATCCATAGAAGCTCTCGGCGAAAGTTTGCTTACTCCCAGTCTGGTGACGCCATTCCCTCTGTTTGGACAGCTGTGCGCCCTGTCGCATCTCTCGCACGTCATCAGATCACTGATACTCTGTAGAACTAGTAGAACTGGAGAAACAGTGCCACACATGGAGTCAGACAGAAATCGTGGAGTGGATTTCAGCTTACTTTGGCCAGTACAGAGACTCACTGTTTATCCAAAATTAAAATTTAATTGTTTAATACACAATCCCTCACAAACAAATCCAGCTTCATATATGATCACATTCGGGACAAAAGTTTGGACATAATATGCCTCACAGAAACCTGGCATCAACCAGATGTTTTTTCTGTTTTAAATTAGACCTGTCCTCCTGGCTACTGTTATTCCAAAAAACTTGTAGCACTGGCCGTGGTGGTGGCCTGGCTGTCATCTACTACAGTCACCTGGATTTGTTCCCTCTGGCCCTCCCTGAGCTGACTTCATTTGAATGTTTGGCACTTAATTGTAATCCCCCTTTCACAATGACAGTACTATTGATCTACCGGCCACCCAACCCAAACGCATGCTTCATCTCAGAGTTGTACAATCTTCTTTTAACTTTCTGCGCAACCTCTTCCAATATAATATTACTTGGAGATTTTAACATTCATGTCAACAACCCCTCTTGTCATCTTGCAACAAAATTCTTGCAGTTATTGGATTGTTTAAACCTCAGACAACATGTTGATGTTCCCACACACACCAAGGGGAACATTCTTGATTTGGTCATTATGGAGACTGCCCCTCTAAGTGCACCAATTTTGTATGATCTGGGTGTCTCTGACCATAAGGTCATCTTCATAGAGCTGCCTTTTCGGTCTTCCCACATCAAGCCTAAACATGAAATACGTTTTAGAAATCTGAAAAATATTAACAAAGAAAACCTTCCTTTAAGTCTTCAACATCTTCATTCTGTAAATGTCTCATCAGTAGGGTTGTTAGAAATTTTCCGGTTCCAGTTTTGTTACTATTTTACCTTAATTGAATGTAGTGTTGCTGGAAGGTAGTTAGGAATGTTGAGTAATGCATGTGCTTCAAAGTTGATGTTTTTTACACTATCAATAACATTTTGCTTTTCAAGCAGGAATAAGCTGGTTGGCCAAATAGTCCCTTGAGGGCTAAGACACAATGAAATATTATACTTAATAACCATGTATACACACACTGCATAAAGCCCCTATTTTACAAATAATAATGCAGTCAGGAGATGGTGTGATGCACATTTCCACATTTCCACATTTTTAAACATTTAAAATAAAATATTCGGCAGATAAAGATGCGGCGTGTCTGTGGAGAGGAGCATGGGAAACAATGTGCTCAGTAATTAAAGAGGCAGGGCGGCATTTCTGTTATTTGGTTTGTGACATCCTTTATGGGAAACGCCGGCGCAAGGCTGCTCACAGCGCTTGGTCACGTGTCGCATTAGAACCGTTTTCAGAACCGAAACTTAGAAATTGCTCACGGTTCGGTTATCGGTTCCCAACCCTACTCATCAGTCACTGAACCTGTGGAATCTTATAATAAGACACTGAGCAGCATTTTGGATCTTCATGCACCTATCAAATTTAGGACAATTATGTTTATCCGCTCATCTCCCTGGTTCACAAGTGACCTGCGGAAAATGAAGGCAGCTGGACGTGTCCTTGAGTGGGTATAATGCTTCCGGACTTACTGTTCACAAGCTAGCCTATCGGGACCACCAAAAAGCTTATCTGAAGTCACGCAAAGAAGCACCGTCACAGTATTATTCAAATATTATTCAAAATAGTTCTGGCAATTCCAAACAGTTGTTTTCCACCATAAATCATCTCCTTAAACCTCAAATTGCTCCACTCACAGGAGCTACAGAAGGACAATGCAATGATTTCATGAACTTTTTTAAAACCAAAATTGCCAAAATTCACTCCTTTTTTCATGTTCCCTCCTCCTTGTCTGCCCCAACTGCTGACTGCCCAAGTCTGGTATTTTGAGGCTGCTCTGCTGCTTCCTAGAAGTCACTCAACACGAGGTTGAGGACACCATCAGGGGCATGAGATCCTCCACCTGTGCCCTCGACCCCTTTCCTTCACCTCTGGTGAAAGCAGATATTTCAGCCATCAGTCCCCTTATCACCATGACAATAAACCAATCCCTTCAGGCTGCCCATGTACCGTCTGCCTTAAAAAAGGCCATAATCAGACCACTACTTAAGATACCCACACTTGATCCTCAAATCCTTGCTAACTATATGCCCATATCCAACCTGCCATTTCTCTCTAAGGTTCTGGAGAAAGTAGTTGCCAGCCACATTCAGGATCACCACAAATACAATAACATTTTTGAAAAGTTTCAGTCTGGTTTCCGTTCCGCTCACAGCACAGAAACAGCCTTAGTGAGAGTCACAAATGACCTGCTGATGACAGCTGATTCTGGTTCACCATCACTTCTTGTCCTCCTGGATCTTTCTGCAGCGTTCAACACGGTTGATCACGGGATACTTCTCAACCGGCTACATCACTCCATTGAACTTAATAACATTGTCCTGCGCTGGTTTGAGTCATACCTTACGGACAGATCTGAATTTGTGGCCATGGGAAGCTCAAGGTCCCGTTCACATGCTGTTGGATGCGGGGTTCCACTGGGATCAGTTCTCTGACCTATTTTATTAATTCTCGTGGCAAAGTCATCTATCGTTTGGGAATTTCCTTCCATTGTTACGCTGATGATACACAACTATATATGAAAGCTGATACTCACTCATCATCAGCAACTTTATCTACACTCACTGCCTGTCTGGAGGAGATAAGGGCGTGGATGAATCATAACTTCTGCTCAAAAGCTCAAAAACAGAAGCCATCCTCATTGGTTCCCCTCATCAGATCAGAACATCTGCCATAACTTGCATTACATTTTCTGGCCAGGACATTCCCTTATGACCATTGGTCACCAATCTCGACGTTAGGTTTGACCCTCATTTAACCTTTGAGGCTCACATTAAACATCTTTGCAAAACATGATTTCATCACCTCAGGAATATAGCCAGACTTCATCCTACACTCACCTTACATGATGCTGAGAAACTCGTCCACGCTTTTGTCTCCTCCAGACTGGACTACTGCAACTCTCTTCTCTCCTCGGGGTCCCTAGCAAGAGCATCCTGAAACTCCAGCACATTCAAAATAATGCCGCTAGGATCCTGAGGAGAGTGCGTAAATACGAACACATCACACCAATTCTTCAATCATTACACTGGCTTCCCATTTCCACCTGCACTGAATACAAAGTCTCCCTCCTCACACATCAGTGCATCCATGGCAATGCTCCCATTTACCTTAAAGAACTCACCTCACAGATTTCAGCACGTTCCCTCCGTTCCACAAACACTTCTCGCCCCTAGGACTAAGACTCGCACCACTGGGGATCGAGCCTTTTGCGCCATCGCCCCTCGCCTGTGGAATGCCCTCCCTGAACATCTGAGGGCTCCACAGACAACTGATGGTTTTAAAAGGGGTCTAAAAACTTATCTGTTTAAAAAGTATTTAATGTTTAATGTTTAAACTTTTGTGTTTATCTCAGGTGGCAGCTGGTTTTAATTATATTTTTATATAAAAAAAAATATATTTTTTAATATAATAATCTCAACCTGGAGCTCAACATGCTCAAAACTGGGGAGATGACCGTGGACTTCAGGAGAAACCCCTCTGCACTCCCCCCACTCACCATCATAGACAGCACTGTGACTGCAGTGGAGTCATTCAGGTTCCTGGGCACCACAATCTCTCAGGACCTGAAGTGGGACACTCACATTGACTCCACTGTT
>NW_015505815.1:258888-281988 GCF_001515645.1 Sinocyclocheilus grahami
CAGAGGGTAGTCTGGACTGCTGAGCGAATCATTGGTACAACTCTCCCTTCTCTCCAAGAACTGTACTCGTCCAGAGTGAGCAAAAGGGCTGGCAGAATCACTCTGGACCCCTCACATCCAGTACACTCCCTCTTTGAACTGTTGCCATCTGGTCGACGCTACAGAGCTCTGAGCACCAGAATGGCCAGACACAGGAACAGTTTCTTCCCTCAGGCCATCCATCTCATGAGCACTTGACAATAACTGTGGAACACACACTATTTATTCACTCATACACTTATTTATCTAACACACACACTCAGTCTACATTTCAATTTGCACATAATATACCTGTACATACAACTGTCTATTGTTATATACCTGTACATACAATTGTCGATTTGTATATTTTTATTCCTTATTTACTTGTTCCATTTTTTTTTCTTTATTATCTGTGTTTTTTGTTCTGTCACTGTCATTCTGTTACACTGTGGAAGCTTCTGTCATGAAAACAAATTCCTCGTATGTGTAAACATACCTGGCAATAAAACTCATTCTGATATTATTATGGCTCTTTTTGTAGCACTTTGAGATTTTCTTTAAAATGTAAAGTGCGTTATAAATAAAATGTATTATTATTATTATTATTAATGGACTTTCCTGCAGGACAGCCATCCCAAAGTATACATCCAAATCTATTTCTGCTTGGTTCAGGGATCAGTTATAGGATGTACTTGAGAGGCCTGTTCAGTCTCCAGATTTGAACTCTCATTGAAAATATTTGGTTGAATTTGAAAAAAGCAGTGGTAATATGCAAACTAAAAATGTTCAGTGATCTGAAAGCTTTTTCCGGCGAGGAATGGGCCAAGACTGCATTTATTGGTGGTTTTAAAGAATAAAAGATTCTGCACAAAATTTGACTTTTGATGACTTGAATAATTTTGAACATGAATGTTTAGAGCCAATTTGATTTTTTATCATGATTCAATGTTACATTCTCAGAAATCACTCAAATGTGTATTAAGAAACTCTCTCTAATAGTACACTGATGCCTTTGTTGAATTGTTTTCATAAAATGTCATTCTCTGCAGCAAAATCTCTTGCAGATCAAGGGGGTTGAATAATTTTGATTGCAACTGTATATGATATGGCCATTACTGTTGGAAACTCAGAAGCAAAGACCAGGAAACTGTGTATCTTTAGAAGGATTCTTTATTAAGAATGTGCTGTTCTACTGGGATCTGTACATTATAGTTTTATATACATTTTAAGGGGAAGTCCTTAAGATAGTACAGTACTTATGAACACATATGTTCCTGTGGCTCAGTGGTAGAGCATTGTGTTAGCACCGCAGAACGTTGTGGGTTCGATTCCCAGGGAACACACATACTGGTAAAAAACGTATAGCCTGAATGCACTGTAAGTCACTTTTAAGCATCTGCATAAATTATTAATTAATTAAATTAATTATTAAGATAGAGACAGTACCTGGGAGACAACCTTAAACAAAGCATGCAAATAAATGCTTTGTAGTAATATGCAGGTATAGGAGCCTGCCGCAGACTCAGATACAGTGTTTCACAGAGTTTCACCAGTCCTATAACAATCAGCATAAATATTCAAAGGATGGGACAGGGGACCAAGAGCCATTAAAGGCAAAAGGTGAGAGTTTCAATAATTCAGCTCATTTGACTTCAATAAAATGAGAGTCTTTTTGACTCTTGCTACAAACTTTGCTTAACAGAATCAACCATCTAATGTTATCATCTTTACCTTAAATGCTAAATACAATGTACTTCACCTTAGGTTCAGCGGATCTTAAACAGATTCTTACATTTATAATCCCATCATGAATTTAAATTTCAAATATTCAATCTGCTACATCCTTTAAAGTAATTAACAATGCAGATCATTATTTGAGACATTGGAATAGATTGTTCACTTTTCTCATAACAACTGCTGCCTCGTGGTATAAAGGATGAGGCAGTTGGTCTGAAGGCATCCATAACACCACTAGTAATGGCATCACTAGTGCTAAATGAAAAAAAATATCCATCATTTCACCCACCACTCCTATGATCCTTCCACCTCCACCAGCCCTGTTATGAACTTTTCCACCAGTGCTGCATCCAGTGGAACTGTCATTCCTTTTAGCAGATGACAAAACACAACTATCAAATTAAATGGTCCCACTTTATATTAAGTGGCCCTAATACCAGTGTAAGTACACATTGGTACGTCGTATCTAGAGCTGTAATGTTTGTGTAACTACACATGTAACAACCCACTGAATGGTATGTGTAAATACTAAATTTGTAACAGGACATTGGTATCAACACTTTTTGGTAATGAAAGTACAAATGTGTAACAGGACAAACAGCACTTTTTGGTAAAGAAAGTGTTACACTTTATATTAAGTAAACAATTCCTATGGATTTACCATGTAATTACTCTGATGTTACACAGCAGCGGCCAGTAAGTTAGGCTTTACATATAAATTGTGGTTGGTGTCCAGAATGTTGCACTTTATATTAAGTGGACAGTTCCTGAGGAGTTACCATGTAAGTACACTGGTATTACAGTGGTGCACCAACTCCACCAACTTGAGATCCAACTCCTCCCACTTTACATATCCCTAAACCTACCCATCTCCACCCCCTAGATCAAATTGTTCCAATTACTCTTATACATATTGTTGTTACAAAATGTAGTTATATATGTCCTGTTACACATTTGTACTTACACAAACCATTCTGGGGGTTGTTACATGTGTGTAGTTACAGAAATATTACAGCTGTAGATACTATGTACCAATGTGTACTTACACTGTGGTTACATACTACGTACACATCTAGTTACTTTGTAAGAACACAGGTATTGGGGCCACTTAATATAAAGTGGGACCAAAAAAGAAGAATAATAGAGAGAAGAATACCTGTTTGGCCCATATTCATTTGCAGTGTGAAAGTAGCTTTGATTTCACAGACATGCATGTTTCCTGGTGCCATTTTAAACTGCTGAGCCATTTAAAACTCTTTCTACAGAAAGAACAAGAATAGGGTCTCACATCTGCATGACTCTTCAGGTGTATCTGTAAGTGTGATGGTAAAATACATTTTTCATTACACTTATCACAATTACATCGCCTTCCTCCAGAGTGAACGCACAAATGAATTTTTAAATGACTCATCTTAGTAAACTTCTGGTTGCACTACGAATGTTGTGGTTTCTTTTCAGAATGAGTTTGCAAATGACATTTCAGTTCTCTATGATATGTGAAATTCTTCTTACATTTAAGACACTTGTAAAGCTTCTCTCCAGTGTGAAGCCTCATGTGAACCTCAAGGTTTCCTTTGAGTGCAAAATGCTTTCCACACCGAGGGCAGGTGAAAGGCTTCTCTCCAGTGTGAACTCTTATGTGCACCTCAAGGTTTGTTTTGTTTTTGCAAGTCTTTCCACAGTGATGGCACATGAAAGGCTTCTCTACCAAATGGATCTTTACATGATTCTTGAGATGATTCCTGTATGTGAAATTCCTTCCACACTGATGACATAAAACGGTTCTCTCTTGAGTGAATCCGCATGTGGTGACTAAGAGTTACTGTAAATCTGAAACTCTTTCCACACTGACCGCATACGAACGGCTTCTCTCCAGTGTGAATTCTCATGTGGGCATTAAGGGTTCCTTTATGTTTAAAACTCGTTCCACATTGAGGGCACGTGAAAGGCTTCTCTCCAGTGTGAACTCTCATGTGGCTTTTAAGACTTGCTTTTCGAATGAAACCTTTTCCACACTCCTGGCAGGTGAAAGGGTTTTCGCCAGTGTGAATTCTCATGTGGACTTTAAGGCTTCCTTTCTGAGTGAAGCTTTTTCCACACTGTTGGCAGGAGAATGGGCTCTCTCTAGTGTGAATTCTCATGTGGACTGTTAGGTTTCCCTTTCTATTGAAACTTTTTCCACACTGTTGGCAGGTGAAAGGGTTCTCTCCAGTGTGAACTCTCATGTGGGCTTTCAGACTTACTTTTTGACTGAAACTCTTTCTACACTGCTGGCATGTGTAAGGCTTCTCTCCAGTGTGAACTCTCATGTGGACTGTAAGGTTTCTATTTTTTTTTTAAATCTTTCCACACTGTTGGCAAATGAAATTACCTTTAGTCGCTGTCTTTTTAGCTTTTTTTCTAGACAAAGTCTTTTTAGTCTCAGAGCAACTAAAAGCCTTTTCTTCAGCCATGAAATCATGTTTTTCATCTTTATCATTCAGTTCTTGATTCTCCTCTTTCAGCAGCATCAGGTCTAAAATGAAAGAAAGAAAAAAACAGCAACAAATAACCCGTTTAATGGTACAAAACAACAGACATCTAAACAATTAGACATGTAAAGCTTCAAAAGCAAAACATGTACTGTATGCTAGATACTATTCACACTAAGCAACTCCCAGAACCTCTTCACCATATTGTTCACTCTCAGCATTCTTAAAGGGTTAGTTCACCCAAAAATGAAAATTAGCCCATGAATTACTCACCCTCAAGGCATCCTAGGTGTATATGACTTTCTTCTTTCAGACGAATCCAGTCGGAGTTATATTAAAAATTGTCTTTGATCTTTCAAGCTGTTTAATGGCAGTCAGCGGGTGTTGCTTGCATCAGTCCAAAAGAAGTGAAATAAAGTGCATCCATCCATAATAAAAAGTGCCTCACACGGCTCCGGGGGGTGAACAAAGTCCTCCTGTAGCGAATCGATGCGTTTTTTTGTAAGAAAAATAACCATATTTAAAACATAATAATCAATTTAATCTAGCTTGCGCTCACTGTTGTACACGGAAGCAGCTCCGGCGGATGACGTATGAGGTCAGCTATGCGCATGCGCCGCTCAGAAGTGACGCACGTGGAAGTGTAGGGGAGAGATCAAAACAAAACAACGGTCACTTATTAGAAGTACAAAACGAGGATTTGTAAAGAAGAATGTCAGAGGATTTCGATGTAAGCCAAGAGGAGACTGGTTTTCCCTTGCTAAAGTAAGGAAACTTTGCTTCCTTTGCTCCTGCTAACAAACATTGATTTTCTGCAAGCTACATTAAAGTGATTATTACGTTTTGAATATGGATATTTTTCTTACAAAAGTGCATTGATTTGCTACAGGAGGCCTTTGTTCACCCCCCGGAGCCGCGTGAGGCACTTTTTATTATGGATGGATGCGCTTTATTTCACTTCTTTTGGACAGAAGCAATGCGACACCCGCTGAGTGCCATTAAACAGCTTGGAAGATCAAAGTCAATTTTTAATATAACTCCGATTGAATTCATCTGAAAGAAGAAAGTCATATACACCTAGGATGGCTTGAGGGTGAGTAAATAATGGGCTAATTTTCATTTTTGGGTTTACTATCCCTTTAAGGACACGTCCCAAATACTTTCAAGCTAACAATTATCAAAGCCCTCGTCAAAAAAAACTAAAAACTATTTGACCCAGAAGAATTGGGGCTGTATTCAACAAAAATTTGATTTTATCTTATTAAGACAAGTTGCTCCTGAATTTCTGCATTAGGCACATTTAGCCTATTTTTTTGTGTGAATGTGCTATAGAGCGATCTCAGATCTATCATTTATGTCCAAAACATTAGAAAAATATTGTCCTCTTAACAAATGTTCAGTTTTGCTGAGAAACAGTATGGAGGATTGTGAAGAATTTCAGGAATTAAGTCACATCGTAGAGCTGAAACTGTACTTATAAAAGTTACAAGTTTTCTTTCGACAACATAGACTTTGACATTCTCTTGGATAGCTCGAGAATTATGTTGCCATTTGTGGACAAGCATTAACACATTCAGGTCCAAGCTATTCAACCATTACAACTTTGTTTGTATGAAGAGACACCTCATCAGACACAATTTTGGAGTGGCATAGGGCTCAGTATTAGGTCCTTTGCTTTTCTCTTGGTATATGTTTACTATTAGAGATATTGTTATTAGTTTCCACTGTTATGACAATGATATTCTGTTTTATATTTCCTTACAACCTGACAAAACTGCAAAACTCTCAAGTTGGCAGAGTATTTTGATGATAGCAAAGACAGAAGGGATGGTCATTTTTTAACCTGTAACATTTCTAGGTGGAAGAAGAGTCTAGTTGGTTCAAAATGCAACAGCTAGAGAGCTTAATAGATCCAAGCAATATAATCACATAAGCCCAATTTTATCAACATCCAAGCTATTCAACCATTACAACTTTGTTTGTATGAAGAGACACCTCATCAGACACAATTTTGGAGTGGCACAGGGCTCAGTATTAGGTCCTTTGCTTTTCTCTTGGTATATGTTTACTATTAGAGATATTGTTATTAGTTTCCACTGTTATGACAATGATATTCTGTTTTATATTTCCTTACAACCTGACAAAACTGTAAAACTCTCAAGTTGGCAGAGTATTTTGATGATATCAAAGACAGAAGGGATGGTAATTTATAACCTGTAACATTTCTAGGTGGAAGAAGAGTCTAGTTGGTTCAAAATGCAACAGCTAGAGAGCTTAATAGATCCAAGCAATATAATCACATAAGCCCAATTTTATCAACACTAAAGTGACTGCATGCTGGGTTTAATATCAACTGTTATGTCCTATATGTCTTTGTTGTTTGCTGATATTGTTTATCCCTGCATTTCTATTTTTTTACTTCTCCTTGTGACATGGCTGACACCAATTCAGGTGTCTGAATTGATCTCTGACTGTTGGCATGTCATTTGTTTTTCTTTCTTGTCACATTACTTTTTTTGTATATGTTTGCCTGACCCCACCTGAACTATAGTGCTTCCTTTTAAATGAATTTATTATTATTTTAAATGTATTGTTCTCTAAATGCCTGCTGTTGTGGTTTCATGATATGATGTGCCTAGGTAGAGGGAAAAGTAGCTCATTTACGTTTTGGGACCCAATGCCAAGAATATCCCACAAGACTACTGCCACATAGAGCTCAGTGTTGCACCAGCCATTCATAAGTTATTTTATAAACTGTCCTCCCCAGAGGCTTAGTAACTACTAGCTAGTCTGTAACGGTGTTAATTTTTATATACAACCTAGATTCAATTCAAATTTTAAACAAATAGTATTATATTTAAACATGAATATGAAACTAAAACTTTCTTTAATGGCTACAACGTTTACCTTCTATAATCCAACAGCATCTTTCAAATCCAAACGAAGCTGTCAAAATGATGTGAATGTCAGTGTATATATTTCGTCTCACATATGTCACAAATCCGATCTATGAACTTCCGTCTGCTTTCCACCAGAGGTCACCCTTCCACTACTATGGACTCTTGCACCACACCACTGTTGCACTTCACCCGGACTACAGTTCCTATCATCCATTGCACTGATTACACACACACAGTTGATTGCACACAGATGTCATCAATCACACCTTCCCTATATAACACTCACTCTGATCCCCGTCAAGCTGCTGAGTATTGTATAGCATTTATCACTCTCTCAGCGATCATCAGCCCCGTAACAACATAACAGTGAAAATAAGTTTCCAATAAAATGATACAACATACGAAGTAGTTTATATGTAAATAACATTTAAAAACAGCATTTGCAATTAGAGAAATAAACAAAATATTTTTATATTTTATTATCATTGTTGTTTTTTGGCATGCACAACAGCATAGTAGGTATTTATATATGTAAATCAAATTTATAATTAGCAATTATTAAGGAGAAATAAAAATTTTTGGCATGCACAACACAGAGTGATGAGGTGAAGTCTGCCGTTTAGATCATGTTTATGTTAAAGAACTGCTAAAAGTAATTTATTTACATAATGTTTTCTCTCTTAAAAAGTAAAAAAGTGTAAGTGCTATAAATGAGCTTACTGATGCAATTCAATAAATCTTCTGTTTCATTCCAGTCATTACTCCTGGTCAGAGGCTTCTGTTAATGTTGTAAAGTTTTCTATGTAGAGTTAAGTTTCAACTCATTTTAATGGTGCAACACAAAAATATTTAGTAACGCATATTTTGTAACACATGTCCATAGGCTGGTCATGTCATCTCAACATGTCTGTCCACATGTGCGACCCACTCAATATCACATAAAACCACTTATTTTTGGCCACTTGTGTGACATTCTTCAAAAATGACTGAGTTCAGCTTTGAGAATGAAAACCAACCTGTTTGTTCCTCAATATCTTCATGTTTCACTCTGAATGCTTCTTTAATCTTCACATCTTCACTCTCCTCTTTAATAAACGGCATCTTTATAACATTCACATGGATCTCAGTTGCTTCACCAGGCGTTCTTCAGCATCTTTGGGCACTGTGTCATGTTTAGCATGAAAATAATGAAGAGAAAGAAAAACTTTCATGAAAACATTTGCTGATTTGGTCGTAAAAGTCTCTTCTTCTTATTATTATTAGTTTAATGGCAGTTGGCATTCAGATTATAGGTGTATTACCACCCCCTTCTGCTCCGGAGTGTGGATCAGATAATTTGTTCAAATAAAACTTGATCTGTTCTCTCTTTGTGTGCATTTAACAAAAAAATTCCCTCTTTAACATTTCTTTGAATTTGGTATAACTGTCTCCCTTTCTCCTCTCTATCCCACCTTTCATTGATTTTCTCCCATATTAAGCATTTAACCTCTGCTTTACTTATAAGATCTTGCATTTCTACATTCTCTTTTGTGAGTGCCCTTTTAGCCAGCCTATCCACCATTTCATTAACCCCAATCCCAACTGTGCTGGGACCCACATAAAACTTACTTGACATACCTTATTTACTATTCTTGTGTTTAACTGAAGCATTTCATACGGAATTTCTTGCCGAGTTTTTGAGTGAAATTACCTTAAACATTTTGAAACTTGAAAAGAGTCAGAGCATATCAAAACGTCTCCCTGTCCTACCTTTTCCACCCAATGCAATGCAGTTAATATCTCTACACACCCCTAATTTATTAGAAGTTCTTTTATCAATTTGTATTTACTTTCCTGGAATTGCTACCCCAAACGGTTGTGGCTAGAAGGGATACAGCAAAAACCGGAAGCTAGGGTTGCACAATTAATAGAAATTAAATCGCAAAGGCAATAAATCGTGATTAGGCAGAAGCTGCGATTGTCATGCGTATCTTTCAGTGAAGCACGGTTCTGTGATCAGCAGTAAATCTCCATCCGAAGACCAGAGGGAGCTCTCGCGCTGAAACTCCAAATACGACCCGCAGAAGAAACCCAGGAAATGCCTATAACGGTTGCTGAATAAACAGAAGATTTAACTGCTTTCATTAATTCAACGTGACTAATACAACAATATATGGTTTATCTGAATTCGTCTTATTATAATTTTTATTATAATAAACAGGCACGTGCACACATAGACATCAAATGAGGCTTGAGCACCTGCCCTTTTTATTCCTCAAGAGAAAGTGCCCTTTTTTCTTTATATGTTAAATAAATAAATATATATATTTATTTATAAATATATATGTGTGTGCGTGTGTGTTTCTGTTTACGCACAGCTTTCCCTGTCAAACAAATAATAAATAAAAATATCAGGTCGGGTTTATTAACTCCGGAGAATGTATCACACAAATGTAATATTGATTTTATACAGCAGTTCAATAAACAAGAATTTAATATTAAGGCACTTATGTTGTTGACACAATATTGACTATTCTTGCTTTATTTCGCCAACAAATATAATTCCAATTTTGCATGTCTGAGCAACATGATGCGGTTTCCTTCCTGAATGAATCAACCAATCGTTTAAATGATTCGGTTCAATCGCAATTACTCACTTATTAACAGTGACTTGCTGCCACCTACTGGCAGTTTTAATTTCACATTTAAAGTATCTTTTTATTTAAATTTTTTTTTATAATTACAAATATCAGTATTCAACGTTTTGTGTTTAAAATATCAAAACAGTATTAATGCATTTGTAACTGCAGGTTAAAACATTAATGTCCTGCATTAAACAGCGTATAAATGCATCTAAATGCCCCTTCTAATGCAGCTTCTGTGTTTTCTCTGCATTGCAAAATGTATTTTGTCAATACTAATTTCATTTGTCTGGTAACAGCCCAAATGACTTATTCTAATCGACTGATTCAATTTAAGAATTTGACTGAAAAGTTGATGCACACTTTTAGAAAAAACGGCTTAAAAAAGGTAAAAATGCCTATAAAAGGTAAAAATCCATTTAAACTTATTGGGAAAGATTCATTTCTATCACTGCTGTGAACTGACTACCACACAGAATATGCAGATGTTTAGCCAACGTTCCGTGGGCGTGACGTCTGAGGCTGAGACTAATTACGGCTCTGTGTAGTAAATGCTGCTCCATCTGAAAGCACGTGCTGCAGATTTACTACTAATCACAGAACCGGCTTCACTGGCAAGATGCGCATGACAATTACATTCGATTAATCATACAGCCCTACCGGAAGCTAACAATAAATTGACTTTTCAACCTATTAGATTGCGTTTTATTAACGTCTACACCTACCCCAATCCTAAAACTACCCCTTACAATAATGCAAAAATAGTAATTATTGTTGTACAGTGTGAGAAAAATTACGCTGTATTGATGTGCGCATGCCCAGTAGTTTTTGCTGTATCCCTTCTAGCCTTAACCACCCCAAACCTTGTGCGAATTCCAAACGGCTTTTTTTGCGCCCTTAAAGGGCACTTTGGGAAGGGGACGGCATTTGTAGGGACGTTCCAAACGAAAGTGAACAACTGAATCCCTTCCAGAAGTCCGTTAGCGAAGGGAACATGCGATGGTCACTTCATGGAAGTGATTTCCGTTTGTGATCATGTGATCTTCGGTTAGGAGATCTTGTGATGCTTTTTAAAGCACAGTTGGGGTTGATTTCGAGTTCACATACAAACATAAATATAATAGGCTAATTAAATTTGTCTATTTTAATGTAAGACAACATATTTTTTTGTCAGTGATAGAAATATGATTTAAGACGGTAGTGTAAGCACATTTATTTTGAAAACGTTTAATAGTAAATAAGACACAATTAGACAATATTTGAATAAAGTAATAAGAATAAATATTTATTTGCAGCAACAACAACTGATGGAGTGCTGAATGCTGCACGCACGCGCAGCGTTGTCAAGGTAACATCTGGTCAGTCATTCCCTTCGCCGAGGGAGTTCCAAACGCTTATACGAGACGGTAATACCCTGCACCCTTCATAGGACACATTTCAAGGGCTCTGCCCTTTGAAGGTAGTAGGGCATAGGGATACTCACTTCTGTTTGGAATTCGCCCCTTATTTCTTCTGTCGTAAAAGTTTTGAAAAAAATAGTTTTGTGTTGAACAGCTGTTGTTGCTTGTGGAATCATTTTGTGAATTAACTGGTTCAATTGACTCTGAGCTCTGTTTCTCTCATCCTTGCTTGCAAGAGACTGAATTTGTGTTTACGATAAATTGATTTACGATATAGGGATCAAAATAAGACGTGCTTTTTGTTACTCATGTGGATGCGTTTTACTCACAAACATAACGTTCATTAATGTTAGATAAAGCATTACAATGTTATATTCAATAATAGATTTTTCGTTTTACAGTTCTTGCAAAAATGATAAACTTATTTCTTCTTCTTGTAGCGTTTATTGGCGGTGGGCAAGCCAACTTTTGGTGCACTACCGCCACCAACTGAACTGGAGTGTGGAGTGACAATGAGAAGGCTTTATAAAAAATAATAAATAAAATTACATACAATTATTCCATATATTCTCATGAAGATCCCCGTGTCTATTAGATAACTTATTATCATTCTTCTGAATTTTCTATGACCTAATATTAGTTCTAATGTCATATTATTTGCACCGTTTGATTGTATCTTTGTTTCCAGCATCTGTCTCTCTTTACTATATGCTCTACACTGTAATAAAATATGCTCAACTGTTTCAATCTCGCCACAAGATCTACATAATCCAGAAGGATGTTTCCTGATTTTATGTAAGTTTCCATTTAAAGATGAATGTCCTAATCTTAATCTTGCTATTATTATGTGATGCTTTTTAAAGCACAGTTGGGGTTGATTTCGAGTTCACATACAAACATAAATATAATAGGCTAATTAAATTTGTCTATTTTAATGTAAGACAACATATTTTTTTGTCAGTGATAGAAATATGATTTAAGACGGTAGTGTAAGCACATTTATTTTGAAAACGTTTAATAGTAAATAAGACACAATTAGACAATATTTGAATAAAGTAATAAGAATAAATATTTATTTGCAGCAACAACAACTGATGGAGTGCTGAATGCTGCACGCACGCGCAGCGTTGTCAAGGTAACATCTGGTCAGTCATTCCCTTCGCCGAGGGAGTTCCAAACGCTTATACGAGACGGTAATACCCTGCACCCTTCATAGGACACACTTCAAGGGCTCTGCCCTTTGAAGGTAGTAGGGCATAGGGATACTCACTTCTGTTTGGAATTCGCCCCTTATTTCTTCTGTCGTAAAAGTTTTGAAAAAAATAGTTTTGTGTTGAACAGCTGTTGTTGCTTGTGGAATCATTTTGTGAATTAACTGGTTCAATTGACTCTGAGCTCTGTTTCTCTCATCCTTGCTTGCAAGAGACTGAATTTGTGTTTACGATAAATTGATTTACGATATAGGGATCAAAATAAGACGTGCTTTTTGTTACTCATGTGGATGCGCTTTACTCACAAACATAACGTTCATTAATGTTAGATAAAGCATTACAAGAGTTCCAAACGCTTATACGAGACGGTAATACCCTGCACCCTTCATAGGACACATTTCAAGGGCTCTGCCCTTTGAAGGTAGTAGGGCATAGGGATACTCACTTCTGTTTGGAATTCGCCCCTTATTTCTTCTGTCGTAAAAGTTTTGAAAAAAATAGTTTTGTGTTGAACAGCTGTTGTTGCTTGCGGAATCATTTTGTGAATTAACTGGTTCAATTGACTCTGAGCTCTGTTTCTCTCATCCTTGCTTGCAAGAGACTGAATTTGTGTTTACGATAAATTGATTTACGATATAGGGATCAAAATAAGACGTGCTTTTTGTTACTCATGTGGATGCGTTTTACTCACAAACATAACGTTCATTAATGTTAGATAAAGCATTACAATGTTATATTCAATAATAGATTTTTCGTTTTACAGTTCTTGCAAAAATGATAAACTTATTTCTTCTTCTTGTAGCGTTTATTGGCGGTGGGCAAGCCAACTTTTGGTGCATTACCGCCACCAACTGAACTGGAGTGTGGAGTGACAATGAGAAGGCTTTATAAAAAATAATAAATAAAATTACATACAATTATTCCATATATTCTCATGAAGATCCCCGTGTCTATTAGATAACTTATTATCATTCTTCTGAATTTTCTATGACCTAATATTAGTTCTAATGTCATATTATTTGCACCGTTTGATTGTATCTTTGTTTCCAGCATCTGTCTCTCTTTACTATATGCTCTACACTGTAATAAAATATGCTCAACTGTTTCAATCTCGCCACAAGATCTACATAATCCAGAAGGATGTTTCCTGATTTTATGTAAGTTTCCATTTAAAGATGAATGTCCTAATCTTAATCTCGCTATTATTACGTCTTCTCTTCTTTTAAAATCACTTACAGTCTCATTATTTAGATTTTTACATCAATTTCTACATTATTTTTATTCAACGATCTCTTAGCATGTTTATCTGCCATCTCGCTCCCATCTATTCCAACATGTGCTGGGATCCACAAAAATGAAACAACCCTGTCATGAGCATGAAGTCTATATAGCAGTTGCATGACTTCTATAATAATATCTTGTCTGCAATTTGATTGTCCCGACTTAGCTTTTTAGAGCCGCCAGTGAATCTGAGCATAAAACTGCTTTCTTAGTCGGCGTGTCTTCCAACCAATGTAAAGCTAAAACAATAGCAATCAACTAGTCTGGTGTTCTTTTCACAATAATTACTTCTTGTTGTGGTATGACTATTGCTATTCCTGTCTTATTAGATTCTGGATCTTTTGATCCATCTGTATAAATGTGTACATTGTCATAGTATAACTGTTCAATGTAATGATTTACTTCATTAATTGCACCACTATTTGATTTTTCCACTTCTAGTAGATACAGGTCTATTGCAGGCATTTTAAATGCCCACGGTGGGAGCGCAGATATAGGCACTGCATCACTATATTTCCTATTCACTAAATCCATTGTTTGTGCCATTTCTTCTGCTATCCAACCAATGCTTTTTATATTTGCTCTCTCATGTTCCCAGCATTCTTCAAAAATCGCCTTAGTTGGATGTTTACTATTGTGGCCTTTTAAAGATACCCAGTAAGCCATTTTTAATTGCATACGTCTTTCTTCTAAAGGCATTTCACCCATTTCCACCTGCAGTGCAGCTTTGGGTGATGTTCTCAATGCTCCGCAGCATATTCTCAAAGCTTGTGTCTGCACCTTGTCTATTTTTCCCAGTACATGCTGGCTTGCTGATCCGTATGCCATACATCCATAATCAATTGCCGACCTAATAACTGCCAGATATATGTTTCTGAGAGAACTACGGCTAGCCCCCCATTCACTACCCGCTAAACATCTCATAACTTTCAGTGCTTTCTTACATAAAGTTCAGTTTCTCATCTAACCACACTCCAAGAAACCTTACCTCTGATACCTGCTCCAATTGCTTTCCATAAAGAGATAACTAAATGCGAACATTTCTCTTCTTTGTGAAACATATTACCGGTGTTTTCTCTACTGATATTCGAAAGCCCCACTTCTTTGCCCACTCTTCAACTTTGTTTACCGCCTGCTGAACTTTCTTAACTGTGTAAGTTATATTTCTACCAAAGTGCACCATCATCTGCATACACTGACTTCCCCATTCATTTTTCCACCTCATTAAATATATAATTGATCATTATATGAAATAGAAGGGGACTGCATACACTTCCTTGTGGTGTCCCATTTTCAACTGCATAAACCCTAGAGTATGATGTTCCCAGTCTAGCCTGCATTGTCCGGTCAGATAAACTTATTTGAACTGGTTGCACGGATTTAAACACTGCTTAATGGTTAAAACACAAACCTTTCTTCAGGCGACTCGCAACAGATGCAGGAGCCCAGCGCAGCCTTATGACAGCACATGCCAGAACAAAATAAAAGTCCTTTTCTTCTTCTTGCATTTGCAACTTGAAATTATTGCATACCGCCACCTACTGTACAGGAGTGTGTAGAGCAACTTGGCAGATACTTTACTTTATAAAAATAAAAAAAAATCACAAATTTTCAACAATTCCTAAATGAATTTTTAAGGAATATAAACAAAGCTTTTCTCCGTTTCTTTCCATCCCGTGTTCTCTAAGAATATCATCAATTTCATTTCCTCCTTCTATTTCTGTCTGCATTCATGGTATTTAATGCATCTAAATAAGACATGTTCTACATCTTCCTTAGTTTGACATCTTGTGCATCGTCCATTACTCTTCCCTACTATCTGCAATGTGTCATTCAGTCCAGCATGACCTAGTCTTAACCTTGAATATAGCACTTCTTTTCGCCTGTTTGCCATAGCTATCCTTTTCCCTCCATTTATTTGATTTGTGTGATAGTCAGTGGTGTAATGTAATGAAGTAATAATACTTCGATACAGTACTTAAGTATTTTTTGGGAGTATCTGTACTTTACTTGAGTTTTTATATTTCAGCCAACTTTTACTTTTACTCCGATACATTTCCCCGAAGCATATTCGTTACTTACTACAAAATAGTCAGAAGTCAGAAGAACACGGACTGTAGAGAAGCAGGCTTGACGAATCAGTGGTCTGGCGCATGCAAGTTAGACTCCTAAAAACACCTTTGCTCACGTGCAAACAAGTGTGCGCACAACTGCGGATGATTAATTTTCCACTCAAGTCGAGTCTGAGGGGTGCGATACAGCCTCGTCTGCGATAATATGGTAAGTGTTGTTGTAATGATGTGCGATCTGACATTATCAAGTAGGCTGTTTCACCAAATCACACAGAGTGCATGCACATGATTTATTAGTCTATTAAAACTCCAAATTCCAGGCTTTCTAAATTGTAGATGGCAAAAATGCTTCTGTATGCTTTTTATATTTATATAATTTAATATAGTTAACTTAATCTATATCACACAAAGAGTACCGTTTTTCTGCAAATATCAGCATGATAACACATTTAATAATCAGTTTATACAAGTTCAGAAAAGCAATAAGCGACTTACATTTTAGACATGATATTGCTTGTTTTTGCTCAATTTTGATAAAGAAAATAGTTCCAAACAAAGATCACAGCACTGTTTTGCGCCTCTGAGCAATGGATGGTGTTTACTTATTGAATGAATCAGCTTTTTGAACAAATCGGTTGAATAAATGATTCAGTGATTCACTCATTAACACAGTCAAATGCTTTGTTCCTGAAAGAATAAGCCGTCTGAACGAATCGGTTAAATCTCAATGACTCACTCATTTATAATCACTTGCTGCCACCTACTGGCGGTTTTAATTTCACATTTTGACCATTTTTTCATGTTTTAAATTATTTCAAATATCAGTAATACTGATTCCGTATTCAACGTTTTATGTTAAAAACAAAACATTAGGCCTATTTATGCATCTGTAACTGCAGTTTAAATGCATCCATGTCCCCTCTGAGATACATAAACTGTGTAAAAACATTTTATTGCTATTTCAGATGCAGATTCCAGAAATGTTTTCTTATGTTAGATTGAAAGACATTAAGTATACCGGATGAAGTGCTTCTTATTCTTACCCAAAAATACAAAATGGAAGAAAGAGTTAAAACCGAACACAATCTTGCTACTCAAGCTGTGTATGAATTTTTTTAATATATATTTATTTGCTTCTTTTCCATTTTGCATTTACTTGCACTTTTACTTTCAATACTTTAGTACGTTTAAGATTGATAAAATACTTTTCGTACTTAAGTACAATAAATATCACATACTTTAAGACTTTAACACAAGTAATATTCTAAACGGTGACTTCAACTTCTACCAAAGTCATTTTCTGGTAAGATATCTGTACTTTTACTTGAGTATGGCTTTCAGGTACTTTATACACCACTGGTGATCGTGTTTAGCTTTAGACTCAGACTCCCATTCTTTTTGCCATATTTTGCATTATTTAATATTTGATCTTGGCTTTAGCCTCTCCTTTCTTCTTCTTCTTCTTCTTTTATTTCACTGGCGAACTGAGGTCATGACTCATGAGCACATGCTGCCACCTACTGTTAAAGGTCCACACACAAAAATCACAAAAGTGCATAGAAATGTATATAAAATTACATAAATTAAATAATGTCAGAGGTATTCAGAGTTGAATTCTTGATTGCATGCATGTTTAAACATATGCTGTTAAAAGATGAGCTGAAAATAACAACTGATGAAATGTTTGTTCCACGTCTAACATGTGAAATTCCTTCTAAAGATAAAATTGTAAGGTTTAGGCGCAGAACTATTTATACCATGAGTTAGGAATATATGAGAGATTTTCAGATGTCCACTTGATTAGATAGTATATGTTTTTGTTTTTAATTGAAGCGATGTTTTAATCATAATAAATGATACAGTAATATTGTATTTAACAAACCAATAAATAAAATTATATAAATCATGTGAAAAATATGTATAGCTTCAAATATTGCAAACACAATTGAAGAATACTTTCTATTTCCTTCTCCTGTGGATTAAAAAAAAACAGCTAATCCTTCTTTTTTTGGCAGCCATTCCTCCTCATTAACACTAGCATCATCCTCACTTTGACTCAGATGGTGTTTCCTCCACCATACCCTAGGCCTTTCTATCACGCTTTGCTCTTGAACTCTGCATATATACAAAAAAAACTGCAAATTCCAGTAATAACACTAAATGCATTTATTTACAGCCAAAAGGTTACTGCAGATTAAGTATTTTCAAGAACAACAGCCACAGCAATATAAATTGTAGCTGAAATATAGCTAGTAGTGGACAATGGAGCGAACCAACCCCGTGACGTCACACGCTGTGGTACTGCAAGATGGCAGCGCCCTTGCTCACTTGCTCCCTGCTTCATTTCCACTTTAAACTGTCATTTGAAGCCGTTGATTTAGAAAATGATACAGTTTCGAAGTGAGCATGCTGATGACACCTGCTGGTTAAAACTGTGTAAATGCAACGAGAACACAAACATGTGTAACAGCTTTTTTTTACAAACAAGTAGCAAATGTTTTAATAAAAAGTTAATCTATAAATATAATCTACAAACATTAAATCAATCATAAACAACTGAATATGAAGAGTCTTAACTATGACTCTGACTGAGCCTAATGCCTAGTTCACACTACAGGATTTTAAGCCCGATTTGCAAGTTAACGAGCTCGCCGACAGGTCGGGCGGTGATCGGGGGAAATCAGCGGGTGATCAGCGCTCGGCAGTCTTTATGTGTGAACTACTCAACGAAGAGTCAAAAAGGCTCGCTGACGTGTCGCTAGGGCGGCACGATTAATCGAAATTAAATCGCAAAGGCAATAAATCGTGATTAGGCAGAAGCATGCATATCTTTCAGTGAAGCACGGTTCTGTGATCAGCAGTAAATCTCTATCTAAAGGCCAGAGGGCGCTCTCGCGCTGAAACTCCAAATGCGCCTCGCAGAAGAAACCCAGAAAATGCCTATCGCTGCAGCTGAATAAACAGAAGATTCAACTGCTTTCATTAATTCAGCGTGACTAATAAACACACGACTACGGCAATATATGGTTTATCTGAGTTCATCTTATTATAATTTTCATTATAATAAAGTATATAATAATGCACTACTAATCGACATAACCTTTATCACTGCTTCGAATACTATGAAATATGTTGCGGGCCTTAATCACGCGATTATGAAATCGAAGAAATCGTTCTGCAATCATGTGAAAATACCTCATTTAATAACATGTTTTTACTTCAAACTCACTTCATAAATCGTCGGCAATTATGAACGCGATTTTGCGTAGCTTGTCAGTGAACTACGGCTCTGTGTAGTAAATGCTGCATCATCTGAAAGCACGTGATGGAGATTTACTATTAATCACAGAACCGGCTTTACTGACAAGATGCGCATGACAATCGCATTCGATTAATCGTGCAGCCCTAACCTAGCATGCTAAATTTCTGGACCAGTCGGCCGACTCGACATCACGTGGTGTCGTGACGAGCTACAGCCAATGAGAGAGCAAGGCTTGGGTTGAGGTCAGTGAAAGAAAAACAGCAGCAGCAACATGGCTTTAAGAAGAGTTTGGAGACAAGAAATGGTGCAAAATTTTTCAGAACAGATCATCACGCAAACAGCTTGCAGCACTAATTTATTTTGGATATATTTTCACTTGTTGTTTTGCATCATTCCCGTTTAACTTCTCGCGCGTGTTTTCGTGACAAAACGTGGTTTGGGGATGGGATAGTGTCGTTGGGTGACAGAGTTGTTGTCAGCTAGTGTAGTGTGTAAGCCCCTGTTGTGGATCATTTACATAGTGTCACGTAGTGTGAACACCACAACAACTTCAAGACAGACAATCAAGTCATGTAGGCTTAAGCCTAGTTCACACCGCAAGACTTAAAACGTCGGCAGATCACTGTGCTGTTCAGACTACACGACTAAGTAGTTTAAAACTATTATTTTGTGTAATATGAAACCTAATGACTTCTGAACTGAAGAACTAGAATAACAAAAGTCATTCATTTCTATCAATTATGAAACAGTATCTAACTCAACATAAAGCGAACTGTGTAAAGTGAGTGATCAACTTAAATTTGTTGTATATAAGTGATTTTGTTTTCTTCTCATCGCTCTCATTATTTTTCTTCTTCTCAACACTACTGCTGTATCAAACTGGTGTCATGTAAAAATGACTTTCTTTTCAGGCTCACTGACCAAAAACACCTGTGTGCCCTTTTCTCCTGAAAGTACTAACTTTTAAAGGCAGGGTAGGTGATTTAGTTCAAAACAATTTTTGAACTAAACTGATCATGCTGGTTGAAATTCTCTTCACATCCTGATAGAAATCACCAAGTTAAGTGGTAAATGCATTTATAAATATTTATATTGTCTGTGGAAGGCGTAGGACCATAAAATGTTCGTCCAAACATAGGGCTACAATAGGCTGTCCTGCCTGTCAGCGTATGTATTTGCATACCTCAAGTCAAATCAAGTCGCCTTTATTTATATAGCACTGCAAACAATACAGATTGTGTCAAAGCAGAGGTGATAATTCATGAGGACAATAGAAAACAATCAGTTTATCAGTTAAAGTGAGTTCATTGTTCTTACCTCCGTACACCCTGTTCGCGCAGACATGATACATAATCAGGTGCATTCATTACGCTATTACAGACTGAGTGAGCATGGAAGGCATTATTTTGATAATATTATGTGCTTTGTATTGTAATGTTTTCTCACCGGTGAATGAGACATGAGGTAATCTGACTGTGTTGACGCCCTCTCTCATTGTGTTGCTGGTTAGCCTCTGGTCTGCCTTGCATATCCATGTATTTTGGAGGAGGCGTGGCTTTGGTGAGTGATTTGCAGGGAGGGAGGGATCTTATGCTTTCAAAGCTAGCTTGCTATTGCTAGCCTCTCTGAAATCACCTAGCCTACCTTTAAAAAGGAAATAAGATTGAAAAACATCTGAGGCAGTGGAAGAGTCATCTATAAATGATTCCTTTTAGAACGAAAAGCAATTAACGAGATTTTTAAATTTGTCACATTTTTTTTTCCATGCACATGAAAGTTAACAATATCCAAAGCCTCATAAAATTTAGAGGGTCAAAAACAGTAGGACAAAAACACTTATGAACAAAAACATTTACAAAAAAAATAGTCATACTAACATATTAACATACCTGAACATGAATTGTGTAAATATTAGAAAATATCAATTGAATCAAACAATAAATAAGTCACATATCAAAATACACTAGCCTACTGACAAACATTTAATTAATATATTTATGGGGGAAGCATCACCCCAAGCTCAGCAAGTGAGGAACCAGAGGAAAACGACTGCAGTTACGTGTATTTTTTATTTTATTTTATTTTTTTAAAGCGCTGCTTGTACTTGCTTAGAATAATTGGACTATATTTAAATCCTTTGTGTTCATTTGAGCGCTCAGTCGTAACCTTCCAATCACCACCGAAGTTATTTTTAATTTTTAATTTTTTTAAATGAATATAGCTTTATCTCATTCAGTTGATCATGTTTAATCAACACATGTCATATCACCCTATTTTATCATGCTCATATGCTCACATTACTCCGCGTGAGCACATATTCAAGCGGATCAGAAATTATGAATCTCTAATAAGTATTGAGTGGCAGTCCAGCAGGGGAAGCATACACCCTGATGAAATACTTCGAATGACTGTCATTGATATTACATTCTTATATGTATAGAAGCCATTAGGAGCGATAAAGCGTGCTTCTGACGCATCTGAAATCAACTGCACACTCACACGGCTAATGAAACATCAACCTTAGAAATAAACAACCGTAACATTGAGATTATGCTGCTAAATACAGCGAACCCCAGTTGAAATGCATACACGAGAATGCGTGTTTCATTTAAACTTGTTCTCATGGCCTTAACTATCGGCGTGTCCTCAGGGCGATTACATGATCTAGACTACGTGTTGCTCCAGCTGTATGAACACAGATGCGTAAATGCTGCTGCAAATATGCTTTTTTTGATATATAAGCAGGCCAGGAAATATACACAGCGATATGGATTAAAACAGCATTCACTTATCTTAGATGTGGATTTCAGATGTTCTGAAACACGCTGCAACAGTTTGATTTGCGAGCAGCGATGCTTAGTTTGCTCCGAAGCAAGCTGAAAAGCTGCTGAATAATACTGAATACAGCTTATATAGGAATGCCGCGATAGGTGTCGTATTCCTATAGGTAGATGTGATCAGCTGATGCAAGCTTGACTCACGTGACCTGCCAGAACTAACGCTAACGCTTAATTTATACGGTCTATATGTTATATCCTGGGAGCAGCTGGAAACAGGTAAACTAGTTTTCCACTGTATTGCACCTCGACTGTACAATGCTGCTGACGTGATTTGCTGCTGAGATGACCGTATGCAATACTCTTTCATCAGGTACATTTTCACATGGAAATTTCTAAACTAAATCATAGCAGAAACTCATTACATCGTTTCCCCATACTTTCAGCTGTGTTGTTCAGTAATCTCCATGATCCCACATAAACAAACACTAGTAAATACTATAGCATATATTCTGAAGTAAACTGTGGTAACATTTTATAAAGACTATAACTTTACTATAATTACTGAATTATACTATAGCATACTACAGTTTACTATTTGTATCGATGTCATGTAAGATATATGTTGTAATAATACACTAAGTACCCAGTACGTAGTGTAAAAATATTCTGCATCATATATTTTGTGTTATTACAATAAGACAACTTGTTCTAAATCATAATATTGTTGCCTTACACAGTAGGTATGCATACCATGTAATCTTAGAATAGTTACACCTTACTTTATGAAATACTAACAGTATAAATACTTTTAAAGTCATTACCCCCTTATCCCCCAAACGTTGTACATTGTTTCCGTTTACCTACACGTACGTTCTGCTGTAAATTATGTTGAGGCGTAAAATTGCGGTCTGTGTGTCATACATACCACGTAATTTCAGAATAGGTGCCCTTTAGTTCTAAAATACGTACAGTATAAATGCTTCATAATTTTACAGGTCATTACCCCCTTATTCCCCAAACGTTGCATATTGTTCCCTTATACCTCTACGAGTAGGTACTGTGAAGGTACTCTATAGTTACAAACAGGTACGCTGTAAATTCTGTTTAATTATGCGGTACATTGCGGGCTCTAATCTAAAGCGTTCCCGGATTTTGTATTTACCTGCAAACTAAAAAAAAACAAACAAAAAAACATAAACAAACTAATAAATAAATTCAGTTTAATAGATGTGTATTCCTCATCTTCTAAAATGAGATTGTGACTGGCATCATCAGTTCTCTCTATGCTGCCCCCCAGTGTTTACTTTTACTTACTTTACTTTTAGTCATTTAGCAGACGCTTTT
>NW_015505815.1:283794-286584 GCF_001515645.1 Sinocyclocheilus grahami
TAAGGGGGTCTGAATACTTTCCGTACCCACTGTAAATACATTCAATATGAAACGGTTTCTAGTTTATCAGTAATCCTAAAAAAATTTAATAAATAAATAAAAATAACACTGAGCCAAACACACATGCTAAAATAACAACAACTTACTGACACATAGTAAGAAATGGTTATAAAAACTGAAACAGAAGTGAAACGAGTAATAGGAAAGAGGAGAAATAAAAAGCAATACTTATCCTTTGCCGGTGTCCTGCCCGGTGGAGTCGCACAGTAGAGTCGATGCTCTTTACACTCTTCGGTCTTAACACAACCGCAGCTGCGGTAAACTAAGCTTCTTTATTCGTTTAACAAAACTCAAATTGAATTCAGCTGGACACACTTTCCTGTTTATCACAACAAATGGCCAAGCAAAGCGCACGACACTGACAAGGTAAAAGGTATTAAAAATACCGTTTGTACTGTATTTTTAATCAAATAAATGCAGTAGTGGTGAGCAAAGGACTTGCATAAAAAACACGTTCAAAAAACATAAAAAAATCATACCAACCTCTAACTTTTGAACAGTAGTGTTCAGTAATAGTTTGAGCTTTTACTTACGAACTTGCTGGTGCTGATGAAGACGCAGTATAAAGCTAAGCAACTCACAAAACTCTAAAAGCCTTTCTAAAAGTCCTGTCTTTCGAGGAGCAAAACAAGACCACAAAAGCCACTGAAAATGTTGAGCCTGCATGGATTCCAGGCTTCCCTCAGCTCACTCATGGAAATTGACTGGCCAGTGCTTAGCCTCTGGCCGGAGATCACATCTCTGTACAGACACCCAGGCATTCTGCAGGAGCTGAAGAGCAGCCTGTAGCAGCTGGTGAAACTTCAGCACAAGGTCTTTGAGGAGATCCAGCAGATACCACCCTTTCACACCACCTCTGTACATTTTCTGGGGTATGTCATCGACCAAACACGGCATCCAGATGTACCAGAGAAAGGTGGAGACTATCCAGAACTGGCCACAACCGGGCAGTATAAAGGAACTTCAACGTTTCCTGGGATTCGCTAACTTCTACAGATGATTCATCCACAACTACAGTCTGCTCAGCTTCCCTCTCACTTCATTCCTGAAGGGCGGACCCAAATCTTTGTCCTGGAATCCATCAGCCATCTAAGCATTTCATTATCTTAAGGAAGCCTTCCAATCCGCTCTGATCCTGGTACATCCTAATCCAGATCTCCTCTTCGTCGTAAAGGTAGATGCCTCCACCACCGGGGTCAGAACGGTCCTCCATGCCTCCATCCATGTGCCTTCTTCTCTAAGAAGCTGTGCTTGGTGGAGCAGAACTATGACATCGGTAATTCAAGAACTTTTGGCCATCAAGTTAGCCCTGGAAGAATGGAGACATTGGCTTGAGGGAGCTAATCACCACTTTGAAGTCATCATGGATCATAGGATAGAGTATTTATGTGAAGTCAAACGCCTTAACCCACGTCAAGCCAGATGGGCCCTATACTTTTAAAGCCGCAGAAACTCTCTTCCAGCATGTGTTCCGTCATTTTGGTCTACCAGAAGATATAGTATCAGACCGTGGCCCTCAAGTCATCTCACGGGTATGGCAAGCCTTCTTCAAGCTCCTGGGAGTTTCCATCAGCCTCTCCTCTGGTTACCATCCGCAAACTAATGGCCAGACTGAGCGGATCCAAGAGATCAGCAGATGAGAGATCAAACAGCTGGAGCTGATTTCTTCCCTGGGTGGAGCACGCCCAGAACTCCCTCAGGCAGTCCACCATCGGGCTCACCCCATTCCAATGTATCCTCGGGTACCAACCTCCTTTGTTCCCCTGGTCCGGTGAGCCCTCAGAGGTTCCAGCTGTCAATCACTGGTTCGAGCAGAGTGAGAGAGTGTGGGACTCAGCACACGTGCATCTCCAACAGGCAGTGCGAAGACACAAGATACGAGCTGATGCCCGCAGAACATCGACCCTTCGTTACCAACCAGGTCAGAAGGTGTGGCCCTTTACACAGAACATCCGTCTCCACCTGCCTTTCCGTAAGCTGAGTCCCCGTTACATAGGTCCCTTCACCGCGCAGTGGCAGATCAACGAGGTCACATACAGGCTAAACTTGCCACCTCACTACAGAATCTTAACTTCATTTCATGTATCACTCCTAAAGCCACACACTGAACGTTTTATCTTCTTCCCTCACAAGATCTGGTGACGATGAGGTACCTCCCCCTCCTGAACTGGCTGACGAGGAGGTCATCTACCGGGTCCGCATCATCATCAACTCGTGATGGTGGGGCAATCGCATCGAATACCTCATTGACTGGGAGGGTTACGGCCCGGAAGAGCAATCCTGGGTTGCTCATGATGATGTGCTCAATCCATCCCTTCTCACCCAGTTTCACACCGAACATCCAGATTGCCCAGCTCCCAGGGGTCGAGGTAGCCCCCGTCGTCGCACCAATCGGCCATCAGGAGCCGCCCGTGGAGGAGGGGATACTGTCACGGAGTCAAAACCATCTCAGAACATTATCAACCCATCATCACCAGATCAACACACTCCACCCACTTGTTCACTCTCCCCAGAATTCTGATTCACAGCACATGCACCTCCTCATCAGTACACACTATAAGGACACAACCTGCACTCCTTTGTCTGGTCTCGTCGTTCCCACACGAACAGACTTACTCGATACCAACCTGAGCACTTACCTGCCGAATAGGATCTCATCTTCTGTTGTCTGCTAACAGCCCACCCTGTATTCATTCCTGTTCTACGCCTGCATCCCTGCATCTGCCAAAG
>NW_015505815.1:286594-301689 GCF_001515645.1 Sinocyclocheilus grahami
GGAGTCGCACGGTAGAGTCGATGCTCTTTACACTCTTCGGTCTTAACACGACCGCAGCTGCGGTAAACTAAGCTTCTTTATTCGTTTAACAAAACTCAAATTGAATTCAGCTGGACACACTTTCCTGTTTATCACAACAAATGGCCAAGCAAAGCGCACGACACTGACAAGGTAAAAGGTATTAAAAATACCGTTTGTACTGTATTTTTAATCAAATAAATGCAGTAGTGGTGAGCAAAGGACTTGCATAAAAAACACGTTCAAAAAACATAAAAAAATCATACCAACCTCTAACTTTTGAACAGTAGTGTTCAGTAATAGTTTGAGCTTTTACTTACGAACTTGCTGGTGCTGATGAAGACGCAGTATAAAGCTAAGCAACTCACAAAACTCTAAAAGCCTTTCTAAAAGTCCTGTCTTTCGAGGAGCAAAACAAGACCACAAAAGCCACTGAAAATGTTGAGCCTGCATGGATTCCAGGCTTCCCTCAGCTCACTCATGGAAATTGACTGGCCAGTGCTTAGCCTCTGGCCGGAGATCACATCTCTGTACAGACACCCAGGCATTCTGCAGGAGCTGAAGAGCAGCCTGTAGCAGCTGGTGAAACTTCAGCACAAGGTCTTTGAGGAGATCCAGCAGATACCACCCTTTCACACCACCTCTGTCCTTTTTTTTGGGGTATGTCATCGACCAAACACGGCATCCAGATGTACCAGAGAAAGGTGGAGACTATCCAGAACTGGCCACAACCGGGCAGTATAAAGGAACTTCAACGTTTCCTGGGATTCGCTAACTTCTACAGATGATTCATCCACAACTACAGTCTGCTCAGCTTCCCTCTCACTTCATTCCTGAAGGGCGGACCCAAATCTTTGTCCTGGAATCCATCAGCCATCTAAGCATTTCATTATCTTAAGGAAGCCTTCCAATCCGCTCTGATCCTGGTACATCCTAATCCAGATCTCCTCTTCGTCGTAAAGGTAGATGCCTCCACCACCGGGGTCAGAACGGTCCTCCATGCCTCCATCCATGTGCCTTCTTCTCTAAGAAGCTGTGCTTGGTGGAGCAGAACTATGACATTGGTAATTCAAGAACTTTTGGCCATCAAGTTAGCCCTGGAAGAATGGAGACATTGGCTTGAGGGAGCTAATCACCACTTTGAAGTCATCATGGATCATAGGATAGAGTATTTACGTGAAGTCAAACGCCTTAACCCACGTCAAGCCAGATGGGCCCTATACTTTTAAAGCCGCAGAAACTCTCTTCCAGCATGTGTTCCGTCATTTTGGTCTACCAGAAGATATAGTATCAGACCGTGGCCCTCAAGTCATCTCACGGGTATGGCAAGCCTTCTTCAAGCTCCTGGGAGTTTCCATCAGCCTCTCCTCTGGTTACCATCCGCAAACTAATGGCCAGACTGAGCGGATCCAAGAGATCAGCAGATGAGAGATCAAACAGCTGGAGCTGATTTCTTCCCTGGGTGGAGCACGCCCAGAACTCCCTCAGGCAGTCCACCATCGGGCTCACCCCATTCCAATGTATCCTCGGGTACCAACCTCCTTTGTTCCCCTGGTCCGGTGAGCCCTCAGAGGTTCCAGCTGTCAATCACTGGTTCGAGCAGAGTGAGAGAGTGTGGGACTCAGCACACGTGCATCTCCAACAGGCAGTGCGAAGACACAAGATACGAGCTGATGCCCGCAGAACATCGACCCTTCGTTACCAACCAGGTCAGAAGGTGTGGCTCTTTACACAGAACATCCGTCTCCACCTGCCTTTCCGTAAGCTGAGTCCCCGTTACATAGGTCCCTTCACCGCGCAGTGGCAGATCAACGAGGTCACATACAGGCTAAACTTGCCACCTCACTACAGAATCTTAACTTCATTTCATGTATCACTCCTAAAGCCACACACTGAACGTTTTATCTTCTTCCCTCACAAGATCTGGTGACGATGAGGTACCTCCCCCTCCTGAACTGGCTGACGAGGAGGTCATCTACCGGGTCCGCTCCATCATCAACTCATGATGGTGGGGCAATCGCATCGAATACCTCATTGACTGGGAGGGTTACGGCCCGGAAGAGCAATCCTGGGTTACTCATGATGATGTGCTCAATCCATCCCTTCTCACCCAGTTTCACACCGAACATCCAGATTGCCCAGCTCCCAGGGGTCGAGGTAGCCCCCGTCGTCGCACCAATCGGCCATCAGGAGCCGCCCGTGGAGGAGGGGATACTGTCACGGAGTCAAAACCATCTCAGAACATTATCAACCCATCATCACCAGATCAACACACTCCACCCACTTGTTCACTCTCCCCAGAATTCTGATTCACAGCACATGCACCTCCTCATCAGTACACACTATAAGGACACAACCTGCACTCCTTTTGGGGTATGTCATCGACCAAACACGGCATCCAGATGTACCAGAGAAAGGTGGAGACTATCCAGAACTGGCCACAACCGGGCAGTATAAAGGAACTTCAACGTTTCCTGGGATTCGCTAACTTCTACAGATGATTCATCCACAACTACAGTCTGCTCAGCTTCCCTCTCACTTCATTCCTGAAGGGCGGACCCAAATCTTTGTCCTGGAATCCATCAGCCATCTAAGCATTTCATTATCTTAAGGAAGCCTTCCAATCTGCTCTGATCCTGGTACATCCTAATCCAGATCTCCTCTTCGTCGTAAAGGTAGATGCCTCCACCACCGGGGTCAGAACGGTCCTCCATGCCTCCATCCATGTGCCTTCTTCTCTAAGAAGCTGTGCTTGGTGGAGCAGAACTATGACATTGGTAATTCAAGAACTTTTGGCCATCAAGTTAGCCCTGGAAGAATGGAGACATTGGCTTGAGGGAGCTAATCACCACTTTGAAGTCATCATGGATCATAGGATAGAGTATTTACGTGAAGTCAAACGCCTTAACCCACGTCAAGCCAGATGGGCCCTATACTTTTAGAGCCGCAGAAACTCTCTTCCAGCATGTGTTCCGTCATTTTGGTCTACCAGAAGATATAGTATCAGACCGTGGCCCTCAAGTCATCTCACGGGTATGGCAAGCCTTCTTCAAGCTCCTGGGAGTTTCCATCAGCCTCTCCTCTGGTTACCATCCGCAAACTAATGGCCAGACTGAGCGGATCCAAGAGATCAGCAGATGAGAGATCAAACAGCTGGAGCTGATTTCTTCCCTGGGTGGAGCACGCCCAGAACTCCCTCAGGCAGTCCACCATCGGGCTCACCCCATTCCAATGTATCCTCGGGTACCAACCTCCTTTGTTCCCCTGGTCCGGTGAGCCCTCAGAGGTTCCAGCTGTCAATCACTGGTTCGAGCAGAGTGAGAGAGTGTGGGACTCAGCACACGTGCATCTCCAACAGGCAGTGCGAAGACACAAGATACGAGCTGATGCCCGCAGAACATCGACCCTTCGTTACCAACCAGGTCAGAAGGTGTGGCTCTTTACACAGAACATCCGTCTCCACCTGCCTTTCCGTAAGCTGAGTCCCCGTTACATAGGTCCCTTCACCGCGCAGTGGCAGATCAACGAGGTCACATACAGGCTAAACTTGCCACCTCACTACAGAATCTTAACTTCATTTCATGAATCACTCCTAAAGCCACACACTGAATGTTTTATCTTCTTCCCTCACAAGATCTGGTGACGATGAGGTACCTCCCCCTCCTGAACTGGCTGACGAGGAGGTCATCTACCGGGTCCGCTCCATCATCAACTCATGATGGTGGGGCAATCGCATCGAATACCTCATTGACTGGGAGGGTTACGGCCCGGAAGAGCAATCCTGGGTTACTCATGATGATGTGCTCAATCCATCCCTTCTCACCCAGTTTCACACCGAACATCCAGATTGCCCAGCTCCCAGGGGTCGAGGTAGCCCCCGTCGTCGCACCAATCGGCCATCAGGAGCCGCCCGTGGAGGAGGGGATACTGTCACGGAGTCAAAACCATCTCAGAACATTATCAACCCATCATCACCAGATCAACACACTCCACCCACTTGTTCACTCTCCCCAGAATTCTGATTCACAGCACATGCACCTCCTCATCAGTACACACTATAAGGACACAACCTGCACTCCTTTGTCTGGTCTCGTCGTTCCCACACGAACAGACTTACTCGATACCAACCTGAGCACTTACCTGCCGAATAGGATCTCATCTTCTGTTGTCTGCTAACAGCCCACCCTGTATTCATTCCTGTTCTACGCCTGCATCCCTGCATCTGCCAAAGAGACATTCTGTTATCTTACAGCTAAGTATAACTGCTATACTCATCGTTGCTACATTCTCGTTCTTGTCCAGTGCCAGCCGTTCATTAAACTGTTTATATTTCACTCACCTGTCTGTCCTCTTCTGTTGTGTGACAGAATTGTTTTAAATCAAAATACTTGTGGAAATCATGTCTGTATGAAGGGCAATAAAAATGTATTATGTCCAAAACAGACATTATCTTTTCAAATGCTTGCCTACAAAAACAACAACAAATGATGGGAAATATTTTTACCTTAACATTTCATTTTCTTCTAAAGATGTTACAGTCCTAAAAGAAAAATGTATAAATAGTGTTAATCATAGTGATAATATACAAAATATATGTAACACACTAAGTAACTAACTAAATGCATACATACTTGCTGATAGACATGTATTTATCCAAGATGGCACATATTCATAAATTACTTTGGAGAAAATTATTCATTCAGGGTAATATTTTATTTGCTTGATTAATGTTTCAAAACTATTTTAATACATACAATTTGAAAGTCTCAGAAATAAAATACTGTATAAAAAAGTAATACAGGTCTAAAAAAATAAGTCAAATGAATTTATAACGGTTCTTGTGTTCAGCTCAAAATAAGTTTAACCGTCTCTTGTTCTAAAAGTAGGAAATGAGGCAGACACACTGACAGACATACTCTCAAGACAGAAATGAGTGAATTAATTTGATTTATGAGTGCATTCTGAGGGTGTGTAAGCACTATTTGAACATGGATTCATCCCATCTGTCACTGCAGGCTGAGATCCATCTCTTGGGAGTTTAGGTTTGTCAGTTTATTGGTAGTGATATGTCTTTGGAAGGCTCTGGCGTTTGTGTGTGTCTTTCAGAGTACCTTCCAAAACATGGGCCGTGCATGTGCACACACATAGTCAAAAAGTTAAGAGATAACATGTAAACAATAATTTGCAGAAAACCATTTGCAGGCAACAAGATGGAAAAAATAAAACATTGCAAATAACAAATGGCATTTTTTATGTTATCTGTCTAATTCTATATTAGACATATGTAAGATTCTTTTGTGGCCTTTTCTGACAAGGAGTAGGTAAAGTTTGCATTCTCAATGCAACAGGTTATAAAACACAAATTTGTGACAGTCCAAAAAGCAAACAGTTGTGGTTTTACTGTATAGAAACTTATTAAATACAACTTTGAATCCATAATCACTGAGATATCCACAACTGTTTTGCAGCCACATGTTTGCCAAAAATAATTTTCTTTTACTATGAACTGTCAAATTCATATTAGCTCTATAAGAATTATCAATTCGAACAACTGAGAGACTTCGTTCTGTCCTTTCTTGTTCTCTCATTCTTCAGTGATGCTTCAGGAAAAACAAAAAGCAAAACAAAATGGAAGGTGTTTTGTAATAGTCCGTTGCTCACTCTTCATTCATTCCCTTCTTGCATTTGTTACACAAGAAAGTGCCAGAGTCTGGGTGGATTTGGTAATCTTTCCATCACTAATGGGTAATTGTTGGGTATTTAATCAGCTTGTCTTACTCTGACCAGCCTGCTGGACATTTTCTGAACATCCGCAATTGGCTGTCCTTCTGTTCTGTTATCCATTTCAATGTGCGTGAATTAAATATTGCAGATTTCTGCTGTACCACTGTTTAAAATATGATGACTAAGGGCTTTTCCACAATCTCTGAGTTTTTGCTATCTTACATGAGTAGGTCTTATAGTTGACTTTTGTTCTTCAGTGATGCTTCAGGAAAAACAAAAAGCAAAACAAAATGGAAGGTGTTTTGTAATAGTCCGTTGCTCACTCTTCATTCATTCCCTTCTTGCATTTGTTACACAAGAAAGTGCCAGAGTCTGGGTGGATTTGGTAATCTTTCCATCACTAATGGGTAATTGTTGGGTATTTAATCAGCTTGTCTTACTCTGACCAGCCTGCTGGACATTTTCTGAACATCCGCAATTGGGTGTCCTTCTGTTCTGTTATCCATTCCAATGTGCGTGAATTAAATATTGCAGATTTCTGCTGTACCACTGTTTAAAATATGATGACTAAGGGCCTTTTTCCTTTTTTGAGAACTGTGGATGAGAATGATGGTCCTGTAAAGACCATGAATAATAGATTCACACATAATACTCCTTGTTTTTCTTGCTCTTGCTGACACTACTGGTACCGTCCATTGGTTTCTCCTTTACAATTGTTCCATTTGACTGGGCTGAATTGCAAATATAGTTGCGACTCTCATCCACGTGGTACGCTCCTTCGTCACGGTTGCGGTATTTGTACATGGCATAGAGAAGAATGAGAATGCAAAGTGCGGCAGCAGCCACTATGCCGACCACCATGCCTGTGGTACTGCTGGACTCGTGGAAAACCTCAGACTGACCAGGATAGCTCTTCACCACTGGGCCTGTAGGGTTAGCTGAAGAAACAAAAACACAGAGGGTCAGTCCATCAAACCTGTCGCACCAAAAATCACCAATTGGGGCAATTTGAAAGAATTATTTGAGTATACTTCCAGCTTTCGCACACAAACGAACACGATCCAAGTGATACACACAAAAAACAACAACAAAAAAAACAGATGGTAAGTAGCTGACCTGTGTAGGTTTCTTGCTACAAATGTATGGGATGATATTAGACTCTAAATGATTAATAGATGCATGCACAATTATCCATGTACTGCACTTGTTCTAATTTAACTTGTCTTAAGACACAGAATAGCTTATATTAATTTTGCCAAACAAGAACTTCGTGACGGTACCTTGGTTTTTCTTTCTTTCTGTAATTCAGCGGCACCTTGTCAGTTATTCCTTCCTTTGTATTATTATTATTATTAAAAGGGCTATTATAGTCGCTAATTTAAGCCATTAGTAATCGCACATTTATATTTAATTAAACTATTAAATTAACTTAAAGTAAACTATAGCTACTAAACGAGCATTTTATAGGCTATAGCGGATCGCATAAATAGCTAGAACATATTTTATTTAGGTGACTTATTACTAAAGTGTTTTCTGAGTCAGTGTCTGCAAAGATGAAGTTGACGATGCTGATGAACGACTTTATTCTCGAAATGTAATTATTTTTATTCTCAACATTTAATTCTACATTTTTCTGGATATTTAATGAGTTTAATCTCGCATTATAGGCTAATTACTTTATTCTGGAGATGTTTTTTTTATTATTGTTTGGCCCTATAATCCTCTTTCTTACTCTCTCATTTGGCACGAATCCAAATGTTTCCATATTCACAATGTTTGCTATTTATCATGCCTATGTAAACCAGGCTTTGTACTTAACCCGCTTACCAAAAAAAAAAAAAAAGTGTTATAATACTTTATAATCTATAAAGTGTATATAGATTCTATAGTGTATCTATATGTTTGGTTGACTGTATTTTATTCTGATAATGAAAAGGCTGTAGCGTTTGCAATGCTGTAGGCCTATATGAAAGGTGCATTTCTCTCGTACTGCAGAGATGGCTAATCAGCATCGTCAACTTCATCTTTGCATAGTAATAATAATAATAATAATAATAGCCTACAAGGAAGGAATAACTGACAACGTGCCGTTGAATTACAGAAAGAAAGAAAAAACAAGGTACCATCATGAAGTTCTTGTTTGGCAGTAGCGTTTGCAATGCTGTAGGCCTATATGAAAGGTGCATTTCTCTCGTACTGCAGAGATGGCTAATCAGCATCGTCAACTTCATCTTTGCATAGTAATAATAATAATAATCGCGAGCTGTGTGTGTGTGGATTGGGCAAGGCTAAAAGGGTGGAACGAATGTCTCAAAATTCAAATGACTCAAATAGAATCGACTCATAAGAGACGTGAATGAATGCACACGTGTCGCCTGATCCACAAATGCACATTTTAATCGCTACATGCACAAATCATGATACTTTAATACAAACAAATATGTCTCTATTTGAACAAAATGCTGCACATTAATGTACAGAAATGAACTGAACAAGATCACCTGATAGATACAGATTCCTTTTTGCATGAGCAATTTATGATATAATAATGCAGAACAGAACATTTTTATTCACAAACATGTCTGTATTTGTACAAATCGCTGCACAATCATTTAATTGTGAATTCCACAGACTCAAATTGAAAGGCATTTGTTTGTGGTTAGTAAGATACATGTAAAAAATGTATGCAGTACATGGATAATTGTGCGTGCATCTATTAATCATTTAGAGTCTAATATCATCCCATACAAATGCTGCTGCTTCTGACTTTTAATATATTTAGATATTGAGATAAATGACTGCGCTTTAATAAATATAATGCTTTTTGGATTTATAATATTTAAAATATCCAAACTGTTGAACAATATCTCTACTAAGTGGAAGAACTCCCGCTGGATGGAACAGGTTGTGGCCATGGGGATGGTTTACAGAAGGACAGTTGTCATGACAGATGCCTCCAACTCAGGTTGGGGGGCGCTGTGCAAGGGCTTACCGACTTTCGGCCATTGGTCGAAGGTGGAAAAGGGCTTCCACATCAACTGCCTGGAAATGCTAGCAGTATGTCGAGCCTGTCAGTTCTTCCTGCCAGTCCAAAAGCAGCACCATGTGCTAATCCGATCGGACAACATGTCTGTGGTGTCCTACATAAATCGCCAGGGAGGCCTCTCCTCGAAGCGTCTCTTCACTCTGGTAGAGTGCTTCTTAGAATGGGCTCAACCCAACCTGCGCTGGCTGAGAGCAGCGCATATACCGGGCAAATTGAACCAAGGAGTGGACATGCTATCAAGGAACAATGTCCCCTCAGGGGAGTGGACGCTCCATCCGCAGACTGTTCAGAGGATCTGGGAGATCTTCGGCGAGGCCGAAGTGGACCTCTTCGCCTCAGAAGACAACTCTCACTGCCCAATCTATTTCTCAAAGACCAGGGACGCTTTGGCCCACGACTGGCCCAACCTCCTTCTTTATGCTTTTCCTCCGATCACTCTGATCCCACAGGTAATCAGGCGAGTGAGGGAACGAGAACACAGGGTTCTCCTGGTGGCCCCCCTTTGGATGAACCAGCTGTGGCTATCGGAGCTAACTCAGCTATTGATAGCGGCCCCTTGGCCTGTTCCGCTGAGACAGGATCTCCTCTCTCAAGCGAATGGGACAATATGGCATCCTCGGCCCGACTTATGGGCCCTGCACCTCTGGCCTCTCGACGGGAGCCTTCAAGCCTCCCAGAGAGAGTCTTAAACACAATTTCAGAGGCTAGAGCTCCAGCTACGAGATGCCTCTACACCTTAAAGTGGTCTTTTTTCTCCGCTTGGTGTCTAAACCGCGGCAAAGACCCTCATACTTCCAATTTGACAGAGGTGTTGTCATTTCTGCAAGAGCTGCTGGATAAGGGACGGTCCCCATCCACGCTCAAATTCTATGTGGCGGCTATAGCAGCCTCTCATGCCCCTATTGAGGGCCAATCGGTGGGCAGAAACAGCGCCGTCATCCGCTTCCTAAGGGGTGCTAGGAGGCTCCGCCTCGTCCCCCTACCGTCCCTTCATGGGATCTGCCCACTGTGCTGAGGGCCCTGAAGGGCCCCACTTTCGAGCCGCTACAGTCTGCCAACATTCGGTCACTATCGCTGAAGACTGCTCTGCTTCTAGCACTGGCATCAGTAAAGCGAACAGGGGACCTGCAGGCGCTCTCTATTAGCCCTGCCTGCCTGGAATTCGGGCCTAACGACACTAAAGTCATCCTGAAACCAAGGCACGGTTACGTACCTAAGGTGCTCTCCACTCCGTTCAGAGCAGAAGTCATTACGCTCTCCGCGCTTCCTCCAACTGAAGAAGACAGAGAGCTATCTCTGCTCTGCCCGGTCAGAGCTCTGCGAATCTATATTGTGCGTTCCGCCCCCTATAGGTGGTCGGAACAACTCTTTTTTTAGCTTCGGTAACCGCACCAAAGGGCTTCCGGTTACGAAGCAAATACTCTCTAGATCAGGGGTGGCGAACTCCAGTCCTGGAGAGCCGCAGCCCTGCAGAGTTCAGCTCCAACCCTAATTAAAACTCACCTGCCTGTAGCTTCCTAGTAACTGTTCAGACCTTGATTAGCTTGTTCAGGTGTGTTTGATTAGGGTTGAAAAACTCTGCAGGGCTGCGGCTCTCCAGGACCGACGTTCGCCACCCCTGCTCTAGATGGATAGTAAACTCCATCTCGCTAGCGTACTCTTCTTCTCTTCCGGACCAAACAACAGTAAGCGGTGCCCCTCTCCCCGTGTTTGTTTTGAAAGTTTTTTAGTTTTTCCTGTTTTTCCCCTGCAGCATGGAAACCGCTGCATGCTTTGCCGCGCCGTTGTCAAGCCCGCTGGACGCTCCGAAGACAGGCCCCCCAGTTCTCCGCCCTCATCCTTGCCCCAGAGTTCGCTCCAGCCCCCGAATCCAGCCCAAAGAGAGCTCCAGTTCCTGAGTTTAGCCCACAGACAGCTCCAGTTCCTGAGTTTAGCCCACGAAGGGCTCCTGTCCCAGATTTTAGCCCAGTGAGGGCTCCAGTCCCCGAGTTTAGCCCAGAGAAGGCTCCAGTCCCCGAGTTTAGCACAGAAAGGGCTCCAGTTCTCATGTCCAGCCCAAGGAGGACTCCAGTCCCCATGTCCTGCCCAAGGAGGGCTCCAGTTCCCACGTCCAGTCCAAGGAGGGCTCCAGTCCCCAAGTCAAGCCCAGGGAAGGCCACTGTTGACTTGGTTAGGCCTACGTAGGCCTACGCTCCATCCGCAGACTGTTCAGAGGATCTGGGAGATCTTCGGCGAGGCCGAAGTGGACCTCTTCGCCTCAGAAGACAACTCTCACTGCCCAATCTATTTCTCAAAGACCAGGGACGCTTTGGCCCACGACTGGCCCAACCTCCTTCTTTATGCTTTTCCTCCGATCACTCTGATCCCACAGGTAATCAGGCGAGTGAGGGAACGAGAACACAGGGTTCTCCTGGTGGCCCCCCTTTGGATGAACCAGCTGTGGCTATCGGAGCTAACTCAGCTATTGATAGCGGCCCCTTGGCCTGTTCCGCTGAGACAGGATCTCCTCTCTCAAGCGAATGGGACAATATGGCATCCTCGGCCCGACTTATGGGCCCTGCACCTCTGGCCTCTCGACGGGAGCCTTCAAGCCTCCCAGAGAGAGTCTTAAACACAATTTCAGAGGCTAGAGCTCCAGCTACGAGATGCCTCTACACCTTAAAGTGGTCTTTTTTCTCCGCTTGGTGTCTAAACCGCGGCAAAGACCCTCATACTTCCAATTTGACAGAGGTGTTGTCATTTCTGCAAGAGCTGCTGGATAAGGGACGGTCCCCATCCACGCTCAAATTCTATGTGGCGGCTATAGCAGCCTCTCATGCCCCTATTGAGGGCCAATCGGTGGGCAGAAACAGCGCCGTCATCCGCTTCCTAAGGGGTGCTAGGAGGCTCCGCCTCGTCCCCCTACCGTCCCTTCATGGGATCTGCCCACTGTGCTGAGGGCCCTGAAGGGCCCCACTTTCGAGCCGCTACAGTCTGCCAACATTCGGTCACTATCGCTGAAGACTGCTCTGCTTCTAGCACTGGCATCAGTAAAGCGAACAGGGGACCTGCAGGCGCTCTCTATTAGCCCTGCCTGCCTGGAATTCGGGCCTAACGACACTAAAGTCATCCTGAAACCAAGGCACGGTTACGTACCTAAGGTGCTCTCCACTCCGTTCAGAGCAGAAGTCATTACGCTCTCCGCGCTTCCTCCAACTGAAGAAGACAGAGAGCTATCTCTGCTCTGCCCGGTCAGGAATCTATAAATCTATATTGTGCGTTCCGCCCCCTATAGGTGGTCGGAACAACTCTTTTTTTAGCTTCGGTAACCGCACTTCCGGTTACCCGGTTACGAAGCAAATACTCTCTAGATCAGGGGTGGCGAACTCCAGTCCTGGAGAGCCGCAGCCCTGCAGAGTTCAGCTCCAACCCTAATTAAAACTCACCTGCCTGTAGCTTCCTAGTAACTGTTCAGACCTTGATTAGCTTGTTCAGGTGTGTTTGATTAGGGTTGAAAAACTCTGCAGGGCTGCGGCTCTCCAGGACCGACGTTCGCCACCCCTGCTCTAGATGGATAGTAAACTCCATCTCGCTAGCGTACTCTTCTTCTCTTCCGGACCAAACAACAGTAAGCGGTGCCCCTCTCCCCGTGTTTGTTTTCCGTTTTGAAAGTTTTTTAGTTTTTCCTGTTTTTCCCCTGCAGCATGGAAACCGCTGCATGCTTTGCCGCGCCGTTGTCAAGCCCGCTGGACGCTCCGAAGACAGGCCCCCCGGCCGTTACGAAGTCAAGCCTGCCGGCCACGCCATTCACCCTTAATCTAAGGAGGAGGATGAGGAGGAAAAGACTGTTCTCCGCCCTCATCCTTGCCCCAGAGTTCGCTCCAGCCCCCGAATCCAGCCCAAAGAGAGCTCCAGTTCCTGAGTTTAGCCCACAGACAGCTCCAGTTCCTGAGTTTAGCCCACGAAGGGCTCCTGTCCCAGATTTTAGCCCAGTGAGGGCTCCAGTCCCCGAGTTTAGCCCAGAGAAGGCTCCAGTCCCCGAGTTTAGCACAGAAAGGGCTCCAGTTCTCATGTCCAGCCCAAGGAGGACTCCAGTCCCCATGTCCTGCCCAAGGAGGGCTCCAGTTCCCACGTCCAGTCCAAGGAGGGCTCCAGTCCCCATGTCCTGCCCAAGGAGGGCTCCAGTTCCCACGTCCAGTCCAAGGAGGGCTCCAGTCCCCATGTCCTGCCCAAGGAGGGCTCCAGTTCCCACGTCCAGTCCAAGGAGGGCTCCAGTCCCCATGTCCTGCCCAAGGAGGGCTCCAGTTCCCACGTCCAGTCCAAGGAGGGCTCCAGTCCCCATGTCCTGCCCAAGGAGGGCTCCAGTTCCCACGTCCAGTCCAAGGAGGGCTCCAGTCCCCAAGTCAAGCCCAGGGAAGGCCACTGTTGACTTGGTTAGGCCTACGTAGGCCTACGTAGTTAGGCCTACGTAGGGCCTCTATAGACCCACAGAGTTCTCCTCTGACGTCTGGTCAGAGGAGAACTGGCCCCCCGACTGAGCCTGGTTTCTCCCAAGGTTTTTTCTCCATTCTGTCACCGATGGAGTTTTGGTTCCTTGCCGCTGTCGCCACTGGCTTGCTTAGTTGGGGACACTTCATTTCCAGCGTTATCGTTGACATGATTGCAAAGATATTATTTAAACTGAGCTGGATGTTGACATCACTGAATTCAATGATGAACTGTCTTTAACTGAAAAATTAGTGTTTACTATTGTCATTTTGCATTATTGACACTATTTTCCTAATTAATGCTGTTCAGTTGCTTTGTCACAATCTGTATTGTTAAAAGCGCTATATAAATAAAGGTGACTTGACTTGACTTGACTTGACTTCTGAAGCCAGACTGGTTGCTGTCCAGGAGGTTGTTCATTAGGAAGTAAATCTGTTAAGTCTTGTTGCACTTTGTCTTTCCCTGTTGTATCTGTGTTCCAGCATCATGTTCAGTCCTGCTTTTTGCAGTCAGTGACTCTATGTCCTGCTCTGTCCAACTCTGCCCAGACTGAAGTTTCTCTGGTCAGCACATACACTCATCTGTCCCACCCAGGTCTCCTGCCTTCTGCATGCTTCTGACTCCTGGTCTGTTCCAAGTCCCCTGGTACACATTGGCTTTATCTAGCATCATTGGTAAGGCAAGGCTGACTCCTTCTCACAAAAATGCACTTTGATACGTTAGCCTCATAACTTGTAGAAGTCAATGATTATAGTGGCACTTTGTGGTAAAAAGCAGCAAATGTATTTGCCATAGAAATGGTGGTGTAAAAACAACAAAACACTTATAGTTGAGTAACATCTGTATTTTTTAGCACATGTAGCACAGGTGGTATAGCCACCTTATTTTTTAAGTTAAATGGCAAAGCTTCCAGTGTCAGTTCCAGTTACTTTACCTATACAAAAACATTTTATGATGCTTGATATTAAGCTGAACGGTTAAATTTTACTTCTCTGGTGGGACGCTGAGGTAAAATTGAGCGAGAATGAACAGAGGAGGCAGTGTGTTTTCTCTCTCATAGTGAGGGATCATTTGCTGGAATGCAGCCGTCTGCTCCATTAAACAGACCTTCACCACAGATTGGACTGCATCACCAAATAGTCCTGACAGAGAAACAGGTGCACTGTGGTGGCACACAACAATGAAGTCCAGGATTGCACTGCAGAAAATAAAATCTGATGCAAGTGAGCTCTTATAAGGCAACAATGTAGCTTCTTATGGACATTGCTTTATTGGCATCAGTCAATGGACGATGTTGTAATAATTTTACTTAGTTGTAATCCATCATGTAGGTGGGTCTGTTGTGAGACATAGATCCTACAATGTGTATCAATGAAAAACAGTGTTCCCTTTCAGTCACAGCTCTCAGAATTGAGATCCCAATTTGTCGGTCATCCGACGTGACATCTCCGTTCCCTCCTTCAGGGAACGAGGGTTACCATACGTAACCGAGACATTCTTTCATGTGAGTAAGTGAGAGAGACACAAAGCATTGGCTTTGCTGTCTTAATTTCCTTCCTACAGGACTTAGGCCAAGTCCCCAGGCTGTGATCTCATGTCATTCCTCAGAGATCACAGCATGCAAAGAAAATAGAGCAAAACTCACACAAATATTAGCAGCTGGAAAAAACATTCCAGCTCTCCACAAACTCAAATCTTGCTCAGATACTCTCAGGGCATGGTGGCTATAACATATATCAATATTTGTCTCAATACGCCAATCAGAGTTTATTAAAACCAGGGTGTGATATGTTGGGGGGGGGGGGGGGGAAAAAAAAATAAATAAATTTTTCACACTTTT
>NW_015505815.1:301810-303533 GCF_001515645.1 Sinocyclocheilus grahami
GTGGGTTTGTTGGGGGGGGGGGGGGGGTAAAGAAAATTAACTGAATTTGTCACACTTTAGTTTGGGGACTTATTCTCACTATTAACAAACTATTAACTACAACTTTTGTCTAATAGTTAGTAAGGTAGTTGTTAAGTTTAGGTATGGGGTGGATTAAAGGATCTAAAATATGGTCATGCAGAATAAGGCATTATATGCTTTATAACTAATAAACAGCCTATATGCTAGAAATATGCATGCTAATAAACAAACTCTATTAATAAAGTTAATAGAGAGAATTAGCAAATGAACTAGCATTACCACTAAATTAAAAATGTATTAAAATAAGCTGCCAAACATTTTGAACACATTTCAGCCATCTATAACGGATAAGTCTTAGGATATGTTTACACTGCAAGCATTCATACTCAGTTCCAATTTATTGCTCAGGCTGATCACATTGTAATTTTTAAATGTGGCCAATATCAGATTCCAGTGTGAATGAGTTAGTTCATTCAGAGGTCAGTCATGAACTGACCTGCATGCACAAAAGAACAATAACAGGACGGCATGAAGCGCGTGCTCATACATAAGTAAAGATGGTCATTTATAAGCTGATGTGCTGCAAAAGCGAGTGAATTTGTGAGCAGGTGATAAGGAGGACAAATATTAGGAGAAGGACAGTAAAGTTTTTTTAATATTTACGGTACAACCCCTTAAGTTTAGCTTGTATAGAGATGTCATTGTAATACACTGTAAAACAACACCTCTAGTTTCCTCACTGACTACCTCCTCAACTGTCTATCATATTCACCTAGTGATCAAAGAACTACCAGTATGTAAAATCATTAGAGTGACTCCTATCGGCGTGGAATTATGATATATATATATATACAGCATCGGCACCAAGGGGGGGCCCAGCCACCTCGGTCACTGTGCCCCCTCACCTCTGGTGCCGTCTCCGTAGTAGGCGCCCTGATTTTAGTCGGTGAGGCAAGGAACTGCCCTGGGAAGGTCTCCCAGGCTGTTAAATACACAGATTAAAAACTACATGTTTTCATTTTGGTTCATTCTTAGCAAAACCATTTTTTTTCGTTCAGGTTATGCAGAGCGAAATAAGAACGGTGCTGCATTTAGAAAGAATTCTTATTAACTTTGCTATTACTCTTGAATTTTCAAACTGCTAACACTTTGCAGTTTCGAATTATGCCTTTACTGTATGATCAAAAATGAGGGAGTAGTCTATTTTATGTTTCAGCTGTTTGATCGCGCCGGCGCCTCACGCACACTAAGCAACTGCATTTATTGGAAACAGCAGCCGTTCACCGTGCTGCTCGGCGTGAGACCCGGTCCACTGTGGCATATTTTTGCTCATATTTTTCCGTCGATACTGGAACGCGCTTCAACTACAAAGCCTATTTTACCTAATAAGGCTAATAGTTTAGCTTCAGCTACATCGCGAATATGGACACATTTGGATTTGTGCCTGAGAGAGGGAAGTCCAACTTTACCTTACGTTTCTTTATAAATTAATTTGTTTTGGCATGTTTATTGCTAAGCATATATTATTATTATATAATTATATTTATCCATTAGAATGATATATTTTTACATTCTTATTCTGTTCTGATACGGTTCAATTTAAATGATTTGTTGTAAAGTGAGGGGAGCTAAAATATCCTATAGTGTTCAAAATGTTGGTACTGTCACGGTTCATGGGTCCGGACGGTCTTTCTGCGTCTTG
>NW_015505815.1:310540-311150 GCF_001515645.1 Sinocyclocheilus grahami
TTTTTTTTTACTGTTTAAATAGATACCTTGAAAATTAAATATAACACTTTGTGCATTGCTTTTATGTTACTGGCTCTTCAGTTTGACTGTGAGCAGTTCCAACTGGCTTTTATTACTTATTCATATAGTCAGGGCTCGAATTGAGGGGGGATGCATGGGGATGGCATCCCCCTTGTTGAAGAAAATGACAAAAAGCATCCCCTCTGCAAAACCATCATCCCTCCTACCATGTTGTGTATTATGTAAAACTTATCATGCAAATGAAATGGTAAAATTCTCTAAATTTTCAAACAGAATGCAATACTGTAATGAGCTGCACACAAGTTGAAGCAAGTTTTTGTCATTTTTTGTGCAAAATGGTTCAAGCGCTACTTTTGAAGTTCTTTAAAAAGAGGACTACTGTACAGAAGGGATGATATTTCTTTGATTAGAGTTTAAAGACCTTCCCCTGACATAATGTTATTATAATGTTATATACTGAGAGATGACATTGTCACTGACTCTGCAAAAAACAAACAAAAACACGTCTTGAGAGTCCAAAAGCATGAAAAAGCATGATGAGCCTATTAGAATGCAGTTAGAATGCCCTTATAACTTATTTTTTCACACA
>NW_015505815.1:311375-312376 GCF_001515645.1 Sinocyclocheilus grahami
TCTGTATTTTTGTCAGAGCAGAATTATGAGTGTTTCTATGCTTGTTTTAACCATTGCCTTGTGCATGAGGCACCAGGACCCCAATATCAGAAATTATGCACAAGAGTATTTACAGGTAATTATACTCAAACTGTCGTTAACATTGAATGTCATGAATATTGGGGTTTCACTGCAAAACAGCACAAAAATGTTGCAAATATCGCCACCATTTTTGAGAAAAGCTGCTGCAAATTCAGTCGTTTTGGGCCATAAAAATCAGGAAAAAGTCCAGCGAAATAATGATTGGACAGGTAGAACAAAGAAGTGGAAAGGGTTGAGGTCAACTAGGGGAACGAGTGGAGTTTTCTGACCTGCCGAGGTGCGCTTGCTCTGGTCGGTTTGATCTTGTGGCTGGAGGCGATTGTGGTGGTGATCTCCATGATTGAGGAAGAGGTCTCAGAGCGAGAAACCGTAGCACTGGACTTTGGTGTTATGGAGGAGGACTGCGCCTCCCCAACCAACCTCACGCTGCCTTCGATGCGGATGTTGGGGTCTCCTTCCACAGCCATGTTAAAAACCTTCAAGCCATTGTAATAGAATCCAGACATTTGGCCCTGGAAAGCACGGCTGTGGTCTCTTTCCCAGCCTCCGATCTGGATGGTCATCTGGCTGTTGAAGATTGTGAGCTGACGGCCTGCGGGAGAACAAAGTTACTGCAATACAAAAATGCAGACTGAAGACTCAAGTGAGGGAGAGTGATGGAAAATAATCACGCCTGAGGAAAAGACGGATTATTTAGGTACTGGGGAATGTAAATGCCCGACGATTTATCATGGCTGTAATGAAGTGATGCTTATGAAACACAAATAATGAAAAATGAAAGATAAAACAGTGGTAATACATTTAAGCTGTGGTACTTTGCTAAAAGGCCTCTTGAACACTACTAATTATGAACAACTGGTTTAAAGGGGTGGTTCATTGCAATTTCACTTTTTTAACGTTAGTGTGTAATGTTGCTGTTT
>NW_015505815.1:312386-329220 GCF_001515645.1 Sinocyclocheilus grahami
CCTTTGCCCTCGCACTTGGATCCTGACTCTTCTCTGCCGTGACAGGTACATTATAACATTATTAGGCCTGCCGTTATTATTTATGAAAATGCAACTTATACGAGACGTATCTTTTTTTTAAATTTCCTTAAAATTGTGTGTTTAAAAGCATGCAGCAAACGAAAATATGCGATTAATCTGTTAAAATGTGTTACTGTGGGTTAACAAATTTTCATTAGTAGGCTATTCTTATGCTTGGCTTCACAGATAGCAACAGAGTCTGGGCCAAATCTGGTTTACATTCACTTCTGGCTTTTTTCAGTCTTGATTGCAAATGTTTTTTTGTTTTTTTTTAATGTAGCCTACGATGGATAATTAAAACAAAAACCAGGCGTGTGTATTTATAACATCAATTACTAGGCCTACATTCTTTTTTCAGAAATTGAAGTAACTTAAAATGTTATTGCGTCTTTGTAATTTTAATATTTTTATCTATAGGTCTATACAGCAAAACTACAGAGCTTCCAGTAGGTTATTTTACGGAGCTGTAAACACGGGAATCTCCGACCGCATGCAATCTTTGACGAACACCCAATTCATATATCAAACTAGGCTATATGTTATTAAATTGTACATAGGCTATATGTCAGATTATTTTATTTACAAGTTTCATGTTTGTTTATCCCATTTTTTTCCCCCGTTGCATCTGAAAATTACTTTCAGAAAAAAAAAAAAAAAAATCAGTGCGCTCACTTTGTGCGCCGAACCTGTATGTGTATATATATATATCTTAGTCACATATGAGCCAAAAAATAATAATTTGGGCCACATTTGCCTAAAGTGTGAATGCAGCCTTAGTGTCACACACATTTTACTAGGCTGCTTCCAACACTGAAAATAAAATCTCTAACGCAAGATAAAATGACTCTAATGTTTTGGTCTCATGAGAGAATGGTGGCAGTAACAGTGCATTGCACTGACTATAGATAATCTCACCTCATGTCCAGGATGGCAAAAACTGTTGATTTTCCATTTATAAAAAATAGACCTAAAATCTTAACTAGTGACTATTATCTTTTATCTTCATCTCAGTCAAGACCATTATTAATAGTTTACATATTATTTTGTCTCCATATTCACTGTTGTTTTTTTTCTACACACAAGCATGTGCAATTAATCTACAATTGCAAACTCCGTTAACCTTCCTTTAAATTCCTGATGTGGCCCCCTGATATGGGGCCAATTGTGTGGGAAAGCAGCAACCCAAACAACACTAAACAGAAGTACATTTTAATATTTAAAATACCAGATACAGACACACTGCTGCAGAAGTACTTTGGAGGTTTTCTTCCATAAACCTGCATCTGCACATTCTACAGACACAACTGTTGAGGTGAAAGTGAGGACAAACAATGAGAGACTGACACAGTCAGAAAGAAAAGTAGTGATAAAGAGATGACTAACCTACTAACCTAACCCACCTGAGCTTGGCTCGCACGGGTCTATGTCCTCATCGTCGCTGGGGCACTCAGCAGATGCCACCAACAAGTCATCAGTAGCCTGGAAAACAGATGACAAGGGAAAGAGAGGCTGAATTCCAGATTAACTGCACACAGAATGAACAGCAAAACTACAGAGCTTCCAGTAGGTTATTTTACGGAGCTGTAAACACGGGAATCTCCGACCGCATGCAATCTTTGACGAACACCCAATTCATATATCAAACTAGGCTATATGTTATTAAATTGTACATAGGCTATATGTCAGATTATTTTATTTACAAGTTTCATGTTTGTTTATCCCATTTTTTTCCCCCGTTGCATCTGAAAATTACTTTCAGAAAAAAAAAAAATAATAAATCAGTGCGCTCACTTTGTGCGCCGAACCTGTATGTGTATATATATATATATATATATATCTTAGTCACATATGAGCCAAAAAATAATAATTTGGGCCACATTTGCCTAAAGTGTGAATGGAGCCTTAGTGTCACACACATTTTACTAGGCTGCTTCCAACACTGAAAATAAAATCTCTAACGCAAGATAAAATGACTCTAATGTTTTGGTCTCATGAGAGAATGGTGGCAGTAACAGTGCATTGCACTGACTATAGATAATCTCACCTCATGTCCAGGATGGCAAAAACTGTTGATTTTCCATTTATAAAAAATAGACCTAAAATCTTAACTAGTGACTATTATCTTTTATCTTCATCTCAGTCAAGACCATTATTAATAGTTTACATATTATTTTGTCTCCATATTCACTGTTGTTTTTTTTCTACACACAAGCATGTGCAATTAATCTACAATTGCAAACTCCGTTAACCTTCCTTTAAATTCCTGATGTGGCCCCCTGATATGGGGCCAATTGTGTGGGAAAGCAGCAACCCAAACAACACTAAACAGAAGTACATTTTAATATTTAAAATACCAGATACAGACACACTGCTGCAGAAGTACTTTGGAGGTTTTCTTCCATAAACCTGCATCTGCACATTCTACAGACACAACTGTTGAGGTGAAAGTGAGGACAAACAATGAGAGACTGACACAGTCAGAAAGAAAAGTAGTGATAAAGAGATGACTAACCTACTAACCTAACCCACCTGAGCTTGGCTCGCACGGGTCTATGTCCTCATCGTCGCTGGGGCACTCAGCAGATGCCACCAACAAGTCATCAGTAGCCTGGAAAACAGATGACAAGGGAAAGAGAGGCTGAATTCCAGATTAACTGCACACAGAATGATAAACATACAATAAATCAATGAAATGGGAAACTGAGCTTATCAGACAAATGCTATTAAATGAGTATACAGAGCATTAGATTAAGACTTTTTATCAGTGAAAAGTGTAATAATAATAAAAGCTAACATAAGCATTAGCATTTACAAATAACAGCGTATCTAAAAGTATAAGACAACAAACAAAAAACACAGGCCTACCATTAAAATCTGGAAATGATCAGCACTTTTCTCAGAGAAGGGACAGAGCGGTGTGGATTAAAGGTAAATTATGTGAAAAATAATGAATTTTTAAAAAAACAAAGCATTAACACATTTTAGACTGCACACCATAAACACAATCAAGCCTAGAAAAAAAAACAGTGAACCACCCCTTTAAATACTAGTGAAATTTTGTAAAGCTAAGCATTACTGAATCTAAAGTAAAAGAGGGAGAAGAGATTTTTTTATTGGCCTCACAATCAAGCCTAGAAAAAAAAAACAGTGAACCACCCCTTTAAATACTAGTGAAATTTTGTAAAGCTAAGCATTACTGAATCTAAAGTAAAAGAGGGAGAATAGATTTTTTTATTGGCCTCTGTTGTCATGGAGTTAAAATCATATCCATGGCAGATGTTTACAGCTAACAGTCAATCTGAAGGCAGCTTGACTTTATGCACTTAAATGATTCATCTGATATTAATGTTGTGTAGGTGTGAAGAATAATGAACACAGTATGAACTATAAATTAACAATAACAACTATGTCTGCCTTTTAGCAAGAGGAGTTGGAATGGATGCAAAGGTAAACAGGGTGGTCATGAAACAAAGCAAACACTGAAAAATAATTCAGTTAAAATCAACAAGAAAAAAAAACAGTTGCACATTTCATTTAAAAGATCAAATGATTATACATGCACTTCAAAGTATTTTTTCCCAGTGGATGTTTTGACATTTTTTTAGCTACATGTAAATTTTTCTTAAAGGGACTCATAATTCAATACATATTTAAAAAAAAATTTTTTATATATATATATATATACAGTATCTCACAGAAGTGAGTACACCCCTCACATTTTTGTAAATATTTTATTATATCTTTTCATGTGACAACACTGAAGAAATGACACTTTGCTACAATGTAAAGTAGTGAGTGTACAGCTTGTATAACAGTGTAAATTTGCTGTTCCCTCAAAATAACTCAACACACAGCCATTAATGTCCATGTGTCAACATGGCAACTCATGGCAAAGAACTCTCTGAGGATCTGAAAAAAAGAATTGTTGCTCTACATAACTGTGTGTATATATATATATATATATATATATATATATATATATATATATAAAATCAATTATTATATTGCTGATTATGACTATTATTATTATGATTATTACATATGATCTAGTTACTATGGCTTTTTATTCATATGACAAAAAAGTACACATGTACACATGCTACAGTCTGTCAATTCATTATATTAACAAAATTATCATTTTACTTTGGTGATTTTATGATTTAAAAGTTTAAATTACATTTTTAAAAAATGTTTTTAACAAGCTTCAAACTTCTACAGTCCCTTTAACCAAAATTTATGACATAAATTAGTTCATACAGATCAGTACATTACTAAATAGGTTATTACAATTATTACAAGCTACATTTATCTATTTAAAATCATTTAACTAAATGTTTAAATTATTGCTTTATTTTAGATTTAAAAAAAAAAACTACTTAAACATTATTCTTTAAGTTTTATCAGTGATTTTACCTTTGTCGAGTAGCCAATCGTCAACTACTCGACCGAGTCGATATGGAATTCGCTGTCTAGTGATCGCCAGCCGTTCACTATCAATGTTTCCTTTAAAGTTTAAAGAGACATTTCATTGGTTACAATCCAAAATCAATGGGTAACTTTAAATCTTATTATTCGAGGTGTTCAATTGAAAATATTTTAAACCTTACATTAGATGTATTTTACTTTCAATTTCAGTTTATATACTGTGTATATTTCCAGTTTAGTGAATTTTATTTTTGTTTTAAAAAATCCATGCAGAATTTATACAAACATAAGAGATTTAAGATCGTATGTAATACAAATTACACTAATCATCCTGTTTGCAAAAGTTAACATTACCTTGATTCTTAATATAGTGTATTGCCTTCTTGATCATCAATTATGATCAAATAGTCCCTCAAACATAAATGTGAAAACCTGGATCTCAACATCATACGTTAACTGTTGGAAGAACTCAAATATGCAGACAGTGTTGAAAATCCAAAGAATGAGGAGAGGCTGGAAAATTGTCCTTAAGAGCAGTAGGCATCGTTCCTACTTCGGATACAGCAGGGACTTTCACAAAACATGTAAACAGTCACTGATCGCTGTATCAGAAACCAAGAGGATGTAAACTGAACAAGATAATGTGTGTAAATTATTATTATTTTTGTCTTGCAGTATACAGCTTATGTAGATATATGGTATGTGAAATAACTAAATCAGGGCAGTCCTAAATAAATAATGCAATTTTATGGTCCCTCTTTATTGTTTAAATGGTAAACAACTATTGTACACACACATTCATTCTTTGTACACTTGATATATTATATAACCTACAGATAAATTGCCAACATGTAAAAATAGACTTGTGAATGTTGTTTATGTTTTGTTTCCATCTTTTTTCTTTTTTTTTACTTCTAAGTTCATCTTTTTAATATATTTTTAATGTTTATTTACTTTTTCTGACATAAATCTTAACAGATAAGCATATTTCTGTTATTATTTTATCACATTATGCTACTAATGCCAAAATCGTGACACTATAAAATATCAGATACCATCAAGAATAACAGTTTACTTTCGTAGGTTCACTCAATGCTGTGTCAGTAGCTGACGCTATGGAAACATTCCCAGTTATGACAATTGTCTGAAGCCCATAGAATCACTCCAATTAATTGGTTTCTGCCGATAACACTGCTCTCTGAGGCATTGCATCCCTCTCATTCTGTGTCTGCCAAGCAACAACACCTTAGGAGCACAGGAGTCGCGTCCTCACTCGCACAACCATGATGCTGTGTTTGCAACAAGAGGTTTCCCCATTGTGCACGTTGTCCCCCTCATGTTCCCTATGGCAGTGATTCCCAACCATGTTCCTGGAGGGTTCCTAGCACTGCACATTTTGCATGTCTCCTTAATCAAACACACCAGATTCAACTCATCAGCTCATTAGTAGAGACTCCAAGACCTGAAACAGGTGTATCAGATGAAGGAGACTTGCAAAATGAACAGTGTTGGGGGTACTCTAGTAATGCGGTTGGGAACCATTGAACTATGGAATGGTTGTTCTCTGCTGTTCAGTTACTTCAGGGTTTTGTTCAGGAAAGTTTACCAACAAAACCCAACTGAGACTTCAGGGCGTCGATAGGTGGCTGATTGTACCCAAGTTGGAAAAGCTGGTAATTGGTTCTTGATCAGCTACATAGGTTTGTGGCTAAATCTTTAGAAAGGTGTTCTGTTGCTGAGGCAACAAACCATATTTCTGGTGGTGAATCTGAACTCATGCACAAAGCAGGTACAATTGCCTCCAGTATGTGATTATTTTGGGTAATCTTGCTTGAAATGGTTCAAAGCATCTAGGTCTGTGTCCAGACCATTGGGTCTTATGGCAGCAGAGTATCCGATCATACCATTGGACTTACTCCATCGGATCGCTTTCTCTCTACAACCGAACCGCTCCAGAGTTCTTTTTCAATCGATTGTTTTGGCGCAGATCCGGGCATGATTGCCGTGTTCACATATGCTCAAACGAACCGAGCTAAGGGTGGAAACGTGCCAGGTTCCGAAAACAACGAGCCAGGTGTGAAAGCACCTTAAAAGGCTTGCATGCTGTGTGTGAGGCGGAGCGGAACATTTAAAATGAAGTATACCTGAGTCTTTGGTCCATCTTTCCATTAAATTATGAACAAAATTGAATTGTATTACAAAACTGTAAGTGCTACACCCAGTTAACTAACAGGTGAAATAAGCATACTTTTTATGTTCATAGTAGAAGAATTCAATGCAAACACAAACTTGCAGCATTCACAGACAAAGTCATGTCAACTAAACAATCATCCAGTAACCTTCTCAGCTCAGGCAGGTGTTGTTGAGGTGGTAAGTGATGTTCTCACCTGTGGGGTAGCGCTCAATAACAGGTAGATCATCCACCTGCAGCGTGGCATTGCCACCACTTCTTGTGAACTTCACTGTATGGTACTTTCCATCATTTACAAACTTTGCTTTCTCCTCGATGTTGATGTCATCTGTGCCCACATTAAATATAGCTGCAATGTAGCCCTTTACCTGGAGAAAAACAAAGAGACACAAAAAGGTTGACACTTGAGGTTAAATTGATGCCCTCTTTTACATAACTAATAATGAAGAAGTCTGGAATATTTGGTTGAAATTAATGGTAACACTTTAATTTAAGGACCAATTCTCACTGTTAACCAGTTGCTTAATAGCATGCATATTACTAGCATATAGGCTGTATATTAGTACTTATAAACCACATATTAATGCCTTATTCTGCATGACCACATTTTAGATCCTTTAATTTATTGATACATTATAGATCCCTTTATTGAGACAAAAGTCGTAGTTAATAGTTAGTTAATCATGAGAATCAGTCCGGACTAAAGTGTGACCAAATTAACATTCAATATACAACATGAAATTATTATAATCATATCATATTAACAACTTATACAGTTAATTACATTGATTGTTCTTAAAATGTGGTCTGATCTTCATCTTAGTCACAGTTTTAGACTATGGAACCCCGTTTCCGCCACTGGAAAAACATAAATTCTGAACATTCTGAATTTCACAATCACAAGTTATGAGTTTAGAGATCAGAATTGCAAGATGTAAACTCAAAATTCTGAGAAATAAAATCAGAATTGCAGTAGAAAAGGTCAGAATTGTGAGATTTAAACTCACAATTTTGAGAAAAAAAGTGAGAGTTGTGCAAGATATAAACTCGCAATTGTAAGAATTTTTTTTCCCCCTCAGAATTGTATTTTATAACTCATCTACAAGTTACTCAATCAAAACTCACTTTCAGAGCCCGACGGTCACTCCGACTGGAAATGAGCCAAAATAGTGGCATATCTGACCCCATGATGAATGAACTCATTCAGCGCTCCAGTTCCTCCAACAGTCACTGAACTGAGGAAACTCTGACAGAAGACCGATAAGCCGGTGAAATGCGCATGCGTGAACCAAACATTTGAATGAAGGGGCCAAATTAATGTTTTTATGGTTTCTCTTTGTTTTTGTAAAAAGGTGAGCTGATAAGGATGAGTTTTTTCACTTTAATTGCTTTAGACATGCAAAACATCCACGTTTCACATCATCACCGGGTGCTTTAATAATATAACTGCATATACATGATGTCATTGCGTGATTACGTAAACAAACTAGTACAGGTAATAATGCTGTAAATAGTTTGTTGCGCAGACCGATCGCTTAGCTTCATAAGACCTCAATATATCATCAGGAACCACAGAGATTAAATTTGTGTTTCTTGTTATGCTTATTTTTATTCTCAAACACAGGAAGCTGCGGACTTGCATTTGATAAATCACCAAGAAGCACGGTTTCAGCTAAAAATCTTCCTTACTCTTCTACTGAAGAAAAAAAGTCACTTACATCTTGGATGGCCTGAGGGTGAGGAAATGAACAGCAATTTTTAATTTCTGGGTGAACTATCCCTTTAACAGAGCACTAGTAATAAATGATGATACCTGAGCACTAAATAAGCATATTAGAATGATTTCTGAAGGATCATGTGAATGTGTAAATTTGTAAATATGTTCAAACATAACATAGTTATTTTAAACTGTAATAAAATGTTACAATATTATTGTCTGTTTTGTATTTTTGATCAAATAAATGCAGTCTTGGGGAGCAAAAGAGACTTCTTCCAAAACATTAAAAATCGTAATTATTCCAAACTTTTAACCGGTAGTATAGATATTGAGAAGGCCCATTTTTTACTCAAATTTATAATCAGAATGGATGACAGTAATAACAATATTGGTGAATGACATGCACAGTCCACTTGAACAGTTCTGCACATTTGAATGAGGAGTAAGGATCAACCTAAAGCACCTTTGGTTACACTGATTCACGTAGTTCTGCTTTCAGGATGCTCATAAGCAGTTTAGTGCCACTCCGTCTGGAAGCCTTTATTTCTTTCTCTAAAAATAACATGTTATATTCATTCAGCCTATGTGATCAATATAATTAAGTGACCCTGCTGAAGTGCAATGCTTCCAGTCCTTCAGATAATCCACCGACTGGCCTGTTATGAAAATTGGTAGTTCTGCACATCCTGAATATGTACAAACACTTTAAACTGTGACTGAAATTTCATTTAAAAGCACCAATATTTCAACCAGTGTCACCATCAGGTTCTTGGTCTCTGTTCTTTCTCCCCTGATTGCTCAGTTTGGCCGGGAGACCAGCTCTAGGATGAGTTCTGCTTGTCCCAAAATTCTTTCATTAAGAATTATGGATCCCACAGTGCTCTTGGAAACCTTTAACGGAGCAGTTTTTTTTAGCCTTCCTCAAATCTCGACACATACCTGTGCCTTTGACCTCATAGCTTGATTCTTGCTATGATATGTATTTTCAGCTATTAGACCTTAAAACATCTCAAAGATGATTCAGAGAAATGGGATGCAACCGAGGCAAAATTTCAAGTATCATAACAACATACTGACAAAATCTATCATATCATGACAAAATAACCACATTGCATTTTAATTACGTTCATTGCCTCTTTCCTCGGAAACTGAGTTTGTGAGTGATATGGAGCAATCTGCTTTCTCAAAGATCAGTCCGATGTTGTGCCATCTTGTGCAAAACACATCAAATAGCCAGTGTTTCAAAGCATGCAATTATCTATGCATTTTCATTTAACATGTCATGCCCAGACATTTGAGATATTAAAAATTAACATGTAAACACTTCATAGTGAAATGATAACTGAGGGCAAATTTAACTAGTATGGAGAAAACATTAAGCTGGCTTTCTCTTGACAGAAAGTGTGTGTTTATTTGAATTATTGATAACCTTAAACTTAATCTGGAATAAAACGCTTTTCTAAAAACAGATATAATGGTCGTTAAGCATATAGGTCCCAAAGTGCCTATAGTGTATTATTTCAAAGATGCATGTGAGTGTATGGTAAATGAGTAATACTTTGATTCAGTGAGCTCATCTGATACAGGTTTATCCATTAGGATAGAGAGTGTAAACCATACAGGTGTAAACCACTGATACATCATCTAAAAGCCCATCTTGTGCAAAACACATCAAATAGCCAGTGTTTCAAAGCATGCAATTATCTATGCATTTTCATTTAACATGTCATGCCCAGACATTTGAGATATTAAAAATTAACATGTAAACACTTCATAGTGAAATGATAACTGAGGGCAAATTTAACTAGTATGGAGAAAACATTAAGCTGGCTTTCTCTTGACAGAAAGTGTGTGTTTATTTGAATTATTGATAACCTTAAACTTAATCTGGAATAAAACGCTTTTCTAAAAACAGATATAATGGTCGTTAAGCATATAGGTCCCAAAGTGCCTATAGTGTATTATTTCAAAGATGCATGTGAGTGTATGGTAAATGAGTAATACTTTGTAATACTCATCTGATACAGGTTTATCCATTAGGATAGAGAGTGTAAACCATACAGGTGTAAACCACTGATACATCATCTAAAAGTAATTTTGAGAACAGACCTGCACTGTTACTATAGAAACAACAGTGACAGTGATGAGAGGAAGGAGATGCTCTAACACAGTTAAAAGCACACTCATCCCCCAAAACTGCATCACACGCACATGCCTGATAATAACTACATGTATGATGACATAATCCCTGTGTCTTGTCAGGCCAGAGTAAACGGACTGTCACGAGGGAGTTGAAGCGGGCAGAATCGCGTGCCAGAGTCGCGGCGCTGTGTTGGGAGTTTGGGTATATGTGCATGTCTGTGGCATGCACGGCAGCAGGTTTCATCTGGGTGTGTAATGTGATCTGTGTAAGTTCATGTCAATGGGCAGGTGTTTTAATTGGTGTGCTGGGAATTGCGTGCGACAGATTTCCCAGTAGAGCCATGACAAGAATAAACATATGCACAACATGCTCTGGAAAAACAATGATGGCTGATAGGCACGAAAGACAACACAGAGCAAAGAGCCCATGAAGGAGCTTTCAGATGAATTATCCATCAGAGATGAGCACAAAATTCTGAGCAGCTTCAAACTGGAAATTTAAGTTACTACAAACAGAACTCTTTTTTGTATTCAGTTACAAGGCAGAAAGCAAAAGCCATTCACCCTGTCATAATCCAGACTGGGGAAACAAGCTCTTCGGTGCTTCGGAAGGATGAGTAGGGGTGTTCACTGTCATTCAAGAAAGCAAATAGCCTTTAACATAGATTTCATGAATATACTGAACCTATTAAACAAATACGCTCCTGCACTGGAATCTGTAACCAAGTTATTGTTTTTCATTGGCACAAATTGTGTAGACTGACTTGAATTAAGCAAACTGTGGTGTTTCAAATTTAACAAATTGCGGCATTTTGTTTGCTCTGTATAATGGTGTTCAGCTTTGTTCCATACTGCAATACAGGTATACGCCATTCTGGATTGAAGGGTCAGGACTCCTGTGGCTCAAGCTGTCCTCACAGCATAACACCTGCAAACTACTGACCTGAGATCTCATTTCCTGAACAATCAAAAATCTATTGGTCTTTATCTGAAATCCCCCACTTTGTTTACTCAGGTCTGTTTTTCTCTTTGAGCACCATTTTTCTTTCCATTCTTGTTTTACTCCTTCCACTGAAACACACTGCCTCACAAATGCCCTAAAGGACGATATCCTCATAGCTGACTGATTTGCTCCAGAATAGCATCACACCTGACATCTCACCCACCTCTGGAAGAGCCACATGGGTATACAAACCCATACCTGTCCCTCCACTGGGACAAACACCCTGTAATTCCCCTGTATGGGAATAGTAAAGAATTGAACAATTTTGGTTCTTATTCCATTTAAATTTCAATAAAAATTCTTTAGGGAATAGTTCACTCAAAAATTGAATCTCTTGACAGCTGATATGGTGTTTTTTCATCCGTTTTGAAGTTTGAGAGCAATGGTCCCCATTCATTATAATGCATGGAAAAGAGTCACTTTCAAACTTTGTACAAATTCATCCTTTGATTGAAAATTTCATAAATTACCAGTTCATAAATGAATTGGTTCCCTGAGGTGAGACAACTGACATTATGTCAGTAGCTGATGCTATGGGAAAAAACCTTTGTCTGAGATTTACTACAGCTCAATTGAATCATGGCAGTGAAATTCACCAGCCAGCGGCATTTGAGTGTGCAGCTTCGGAATTCATGGTCTACTGTATGTATAGAAGAACATAAATGGCATCTCCCTAGAATCCTTCAACTGAGTCAAAAAGAGCAATACTCGCTATGTTCAAGCAGAGTAACACGGCCAGCATGTCTCGGCCCCTCATCTCAAGGAATTGAGGTTACTTGAGTAACCGGAGATGCTCGCTTTATATACTGGTTCACTTGACATAGAGTAAAAAGCTGATGCTATGGGGACAGTATAACATCACGGTGAATTATCAGTGCAGAATTGACCCAGCCTAGCAGAGCAGAGTTGTTGATAAGGATAAGCCACCTCAATACAGTTACCTAAACACGCTTTTGTGGCAGTGACATTTGTCTGAACCATTCAGAGTTGCATAAGCTCACCAGATAGTGGCAGTGAATGGTATGGTAGCAAAAACTGCACCAAACACAGGTTATAAAAATAAAGCCATTTTAGGTAATCTAAACCATTACTTAGACAATGGCCCACAATAGAAGCAAACTCGCTAACTGTATTGAGCCCTGATGATTTACATATTCTACCTCTGAGTTGCACTGTACAAACAAGCAAATGGTGGTTCTGTTCATCTGACTGAAATGTTTTGAGTGCAAAACACACTGCAAGGAGCTCCAAACAAATGACGTGTCATGCTTTCCTTGCACCTGTCCAGGTGCGGACTCCTCTCCAACACTGCACAAATATTACCATTGGGAGGCCGCCAAAAACATAGCATCATTCCCTTCATCTGAACCACTGAACATGGCCAAATCATGGTCTCTAGTGGAGGGATGGAGGTCCACTCATGTGAAGAACATACTTGAAACTGCAGCATTGGAAGAGTGAGAAGCATGCAGGACCTGAGACGGTGGGAGCTCATCACTATAACCTCCTGATCTGCTCCGCTGTTGGGTTTTCACATTTAAATCGAGTACTTCTCAAGAGCACTGCATCCTGAGACATATGCATTCACAATGAGAGCCTGTCTTGTTAAGAGTGGCCCCTGCAACAGCAAAGCTCAGGCAGATGACACAACTCTCTTGCCTATCGGACAGCTGGATGGGACCTTTGAAAGACACTCACAGAATAACACTTTGAAATAAATACCCCTTCGTGAGTAAATTTGCTGTTTTAGCTATATATGTATGTTTTAATGTTACTAATGTTTTATATATATATATATATATATATATATATATGTGTGTGTGTGTGTGTGTGTGTGTGAAGTCACCACTTGTACAGTGTAAAATTGGGGTCCTGTAGCAAAACCGTTTCGAACAAAAACTGCATATGTATTTATTGTCTTTGGATTACATTGTGGTTTTCAGTCTTTCTCTCTCATTGCATTCCATTGAGAATGCAAGCTCATGTCTCTTTACTAAATATCATGAAAAAATATAATGAACACAGAATAAGAATTGGTTTTGATTCCCAACTCTATTTAGCAAACACTTAACAGGATGCTGCTGGTAAATATCTTCTTATGTTTTCATCTTCATGCTTTCTTTTCTACTCTCTTTTGGTCCACATTCAAGATGTGCTTTCAACACATTCCTGTTGTTTTTCTGCAAAACTGCAACATCTGACACTGCAATCTTACTAACCTGCGTCCGGTTTGCACCTCCCTCCCTTTCTATGGGTCTCTGGAATTGCTAGTCAGCTGTAAACAAAGCAGACTTTATTCAGGCCTTTGCTACTCACTAAGCTCTTAGTATTGGCAATTCAATATGCTGAATCGGACAAACTGTCTCAGATGTGAGCCCAACGAGAGCCATCGTGTGGAACACACACACACACACACACAAAAATAAAAAAACTAGCTAGACGAATGCTTGCCGATGGCCTGATGTTGTCGACTGTTGGCTTGGTGTATCCCAGCCTTAATGCTAAAGATTTCCTTTTTCTCCTAGCCTCATTGGATCTATAATGCCTCACCACCACAGGTACTCACAAATCAGGCAACCAGCTAGACCTCATCTACTTGCATAATTGTACAAGACAATGTTTTGTTTGATCCTCTTCACATTTTTTATAATTTGTATTATGTTTATTTTACACCTCCATTCTTGTGTGCCATCAACCCCTCTGCAAATTTCATTCAGAAGAATCATACACTCCCGTCCTCTTCCTACTTTTCTTCTGTTATGTCATCCTCTCTTCCCGCCATCACCCAGTTCTCATTATTGGCCACAGAGACTCCACTTCAAAATCCTCTCTAGACAATATCTATCTTCTCTCCTCCAGGCCAGCACATGCTACTCCCTCCAAACCCTGGTTATCCCATGTTCTCTGTAAACACCGGACAAAACTCAGGGCCGCATGGAGAAAATGGTGCAAATCAAAAGATCCAGCTGAAATAAGTATGTATCAGTCTCTGCTCTGCTGTTTTTCTGTCAAGGTCCACACTGCCAAAACATCAAATATTCCAAACAGGATCAACAGCGCTTCAAAAAACACATGCTTCAGATGCTGTGTAACTCTTCAAGACATTCTCTTCTTTGGCCCCCTCTGCTGCCTCCCATCTCCTTTTTAACAGCTGATGACTTTGCAATATTCTTTTAACAGAGAAAACTACAAACATCAGCAGCCACTTTTCAGCTTTACAAATTCCGGAATTCAGGCCACTCACATCCACAGCAAATACGTTTTCTCCTCCTCTCTCCTCACAGAGGCAGAAGTATCTAAACTTCTCCTCTCCTTACCATCCTCTGTCCTAGACACCATTCCCTTGCTTCTATTAAAAGCCACTTCTCCTACTCTTCTACCAGCACTCACATACACCATCAACCACTGCATTCAAGCAGGCTCGGTTAACCCCACTGCTTAAAAAACCTACACTAAACACTTCACTTCTAGAAAGGTAAAGACATGTCTCTTTCCTCCAATTTATAGTGAAAACACCTGAATAAACTGTTTTCAAATAGGTATCACCATTCCTTTTACAGAACATCCTGCTGGATGGTAAGCAATCAGGATTTAAAATTGACCACTCAACTGACAGACCACCTTGTTGTTGGTCACTGAAGATCTGCGGATTATGAGAGCTGATTTTAAATCATCTGTTGTCATTCTATTAGATCCATCAGATTATTCTATCCATTCTTTCATCACTGGGCATCACTAGATCTGTACCTCACAGGTAAGTCTTTCAGGTTTGCCTGGGGAGGGGAAGTATTCAAAGCACATCAGTTGGTCATGGGGGTTCCTCAGGGATCAGTTCTTGGACCCCTCCTCTTCTCCATATACACTACATTGCTGGGTACCCATTATACAGGTACAAGGTTTCTTTTACCATTGCTATGCTGATGACACAGAGCTTTACTTTTCATTACAACCAGATGATCCAATGGTAGCTGCCTGGTGGACATCTCATCAGAAATGAAAGAACATGACCTACAACTCAATCTAGCAAAGACAGAACTTTCAAAGCCACTTCAACTGTACAGCACAATTTCACCATCCAGCTAGGATCACCTAAAATAGTCCCAAGCAGATCAGACAGAAATCCAAATAACCAACTGAGCTTTAAAGACCACATTACAAAGACAGCATGGCCATGAAGGTTTGCACCCCATAACATTAGTAAGATCAAGCTCTTTTTAAAAGTACATGCTGTCGTTGTCATTTCTAGGCTGGACTGTTGCAATGCTTTTCTGGCTGGATTTCTGTCATGTGCAATCAAACCTTTACAAATCATCCAGATCACAGAAGCACGACTAGCCCAAGAGAGCCTACATCACACCCCTTTTTATCTATACTGTTTACCAGTTACAGTTTGCATCAAGTTCAAGACACCTATGCTTGATGCTTTCAATCTCTCTCTCATGAGTCTGCATTCCCTTCAGAAGCCTGCAGTTAGTGAGTAAGCAGTGCCTTGTGGTACAATCACAGAGCAGAATAAAATCACTTTCCAGAATAATTCACTGTTCCTCGATGGTGAAATAATCTTCCTAGCTGGGCAGATGAATCCTTGACAATATTTAAGAAATAGCTGAAAACTCATCTCTTCTGTGACCACTTAAAAAAAAAAAACGTTTATTCTTTCACGATTTCTTAAAGCCCTCTCTGTTCTAGCCTGTACTATTCAAAGCAATGTTGTTTGAAACTCTTTATATTGTTAGATCTTTGTAGTGTTATTGCCTCCTTAAGATGAATCTTTTGTTGCATTCCACGTTGTAAGTTGCTTTGAATAAAAGCATTCAATTAAATTAATAAACAAATGTAAAATGTAAATGTGGTAAGCAGCAGGAATGTTGCTTCTTTTCTTTCTGTTTTGTATAAATAAACCCGTTTAATTTTTCTTGCGGTGTAAGGACAGTCATGTGTGTTGCTGTATGTGTTCAGTGTCCTTGATGTGTGCTGCTGTGTGCATGTGATGTTGTGTTTGATGTGTCGTATTCAGGGTTTGAAATTAACATGCATTTAACCGGCCAAATGCGGGTAAAAATCAGCTGTGGTGGGTAATGCTGTCAAATCACTAGCCAGTTTGGCCGGTTACTTTTCGTAAGTTATGTTCAATCATTAATTTCTTGGGGAAGTTCATGCAAGCCAAATCTGCGCAGGTTTAGCGCAAATACAATACAAAACACACCTAAGTTACAAAGTGCACGCATACGCGACGTGATGTAGTCTGGCTAGACTAACTTTGTGCTGTGCGCATTTAGAGTGCATTCTTTCACTG
>NW_015505815.1:329277-331554 GCF_001515645.1 Sinocyclocheilus grahami
TCCTTAAGATATCAGCACAATAACACACTCAGCAAAATATTGTCTAATTATCTTCATCAATAAAATACCAGAAAATATTGAGATATTATTTTTTGTCAGTATCGCACACCCTTAGTACTGACACAAAATGATTAGCAACAGTCACTTTGTCATGTAGACAGCCTCAAGCTGTTGGTTTATTTCGTTGTTGTTGTTTTTTTTTTGGCTAGTAGAAGTTATGAATGACCGGTAACGCGTACCGTACTGAGCCGTACCGAGCCGAGTCGTACCACGCAGTGGAAAAGTGCCACATGTAAATGTGTCTGTGTACTTTCTCTAAAAGTGTTTGACATGTGTCTTCTGTTTCATTTACAGTAATTGGTGAGTCAGTTTACACCTGGTACCAGTTGTACAGCTCTGGACAGTTGTGAATACAGCGTGTACTGTACACACCATATTCAATATAACTTCATACTCATAGCAGAGCACTATCTACAGTTGAGTCTGAAATCACACATTATCAGTGACATGTAGCATTCATTACATAGTGAATACTGTATACGTGAACGAATGAGCAGTTTCAGACCGTATAAGCATGAAATTGAAAAAAAAAACAGTGTTTGTATGTGCCTTGTTCTCTTGTGTAAATTAGTACAGTAATAATGGATCTTTAAATCATTTTTAGTGTAATAATACAATACACTTTTTGTATTTTCAATAAAATGTTATGTTAAATAGAGAAAGGGTCCACTTACAATGTGTAGTTTGAGATAGTCACCTAACCCAGAGGAGCTGTTCACTCGCACCAGTAGAGCTTCTTTCAGATGAGTACTGAATCCCACCGCCAGCCGATCTGCTCGTGTGCTTGGCCGGTCGTTTGGTGGCCATGTGTATGTGATCAGACCACCGTCTCTCGCAAATATAAATGTGGTGCCTGCTGCAGGAGACACAGATGTGCAAACAAACAGAGATAGTTTAGTCAATTTATTTAATTTATATATGAAAAAAACCTTATATAGCATTAAACAGACAAAGAGATTGATAGATAGATAGAATGCATTAAAGGAAGTCGTTTTTATATAAACAGCTGTTAGATTATGTTCTTCTCCTCAGCATCTGTTCTGAGCAGTAAGTAGTAAATTATTCTTTGTTGAATGCATTTCAGTGAGCAGCAGGAATCTATAGAATAAAGCTCTTTAATCTCCATTTCTATCTCTATTTTCTTGACCAGGATTTAGTTTATTTAGAGGTAAATATCACTATTCAACATTTCATGTTTAAAATATCAAAAAATTATTTATGCATTTGTAACTGCAGGTTAACGCATCCCATGTCCCTCTAAGCTGCATTAACATGTGTAAATACATCTAAATGCCATTTCATATGCAACTTCTGCAAAGATGAATTTTATTGATACTAATTTCATTTGTTTAGTAACAGTCTAAATGTAGTATTGTTATAATTGCCTGATTAAATGTAAGAATTTGACTTAAAAAATTATGCACACTTTTAGTAAAAATTTATTTATAAAGGTAAAAATGCCCATAAAAGGTAAAAATCAATCTAAACTTATTGGAAAATATTAATTTCTATCACCGCTGTGAACTGACCACACAGAATATGAAGAATATCAAAAACTTTAGGAGTCAGCTGTCCACGGTATCCTTAAGATATCAGCACAATAACACACTCAGCAAAATATTGTCTAATTATCTTCATCAATAAAATACCAGAAAATATTGAGATATTATTTTTTGTCAGTATCGCACACCCTTAGTACTGACACAAAATGATTTGCAACAGTCACTTTGTCATGTAGACAGCCTCAAGCTGTTGGTTTATTTCGTTGTTTTTTTGTTTTTTTTTGTCTAGTACAAGTTATGAATGACCGGTAACGTAAAAATTGAGTAGCCAAATTGGCTGGTGAGTAAAAAAGTTAATTTCAATCCCTGGTCATATTTAATGTGTCTGTTCAGATGTGCTGCTCGTGTGTGGTGAGTCTGTACACTTCTGTGGCCACTGCTGCCATCTGATACACAGCAGATGTGAAACTCTCGAAACTCACATTCACCCGCAGGCCAGAGTTGACCTGACACAGCGCAACACTGCAGCACTAAAGACCCATGACACTTTCACATGTGCCCATGCAAGTCACTGTGTGTGACCGTTTGTGTGAATACTTTTTCCTACTTTACCAAGTTTGTAATGGCGCTTTTCCACTGCATGGTACGGCACGGTACGGCTCGGTACGGGTCACTTTTTGGGGGGTTTCCACTGGGGGACGGACCTGGGAACTGG
>NW_015505815.1:331588-339615 GCF_001515645.1 Sinocyclocheilus grahami
ACAGTACCTGGTACCTGGTACTTTTTTTAGTACCACCTCGGTTGGGGTTCCAAGCGTACCGTACCGTACCGTTACCAAAACGTGACGTGTAAACTCACGGATCACGGATTGGCCGGAGAGAATCCTCACTACCTGCGTCACTGAACTTGCGACACAAACACAAAAGAACCGCTAGATTTAAATCAGCACAGCCAGCGAAGGATCGAACGCAACGGTTTTGAACGAGCGCACCTTTTTTTAACAACCAAAAAGTGGCTGTTCCCCCTGTTGAGGAAGAACAGACGTTCCTCTCGTTGATAGCAGAGGAGCGGATCCAGCGAGAGCTTGATGGGGCGATGCGGAATGAAAAAGTTTTTCAGGAGTCGCGGCAGTAGAGGCGGCGCAACTATAACGACATGTGAATAATCCCGCCCACTCTAAAGCGGTACTAAACTGCAGTGGAAACACAAACCGAGCCGAACCAAGCCGTGCCGTACCGTACTGAGCCGTACCGAGCCGAGTCGTACCACGCAGTGGAAAAGTGCCATATGTAAATGTGTCTGTGTACTTTCTCTAAAAGTGTTTGACATGTGTCTTCTGTTTCATTTACAGTAATTGGTGAGTCAGTTTACACCTGGTACCAGTTGTACAGCTCTGGACAGTTGTGAATACAGCGTGTACTGCACACACCATATTCAATATAACTTCATACTCATAGCAGAGCACTATCTACAGTTGAGTCTGAAATCACACATTATCAGTGACATGTAGCATTCATTACATAGTGAATACTGTATACGTGAACGAATGAGCAGTTTCAGACAGTATAAGCATGAAATTGAAAAAAAAAACAGTGTTTGTATGTGCCTTGTTCTCTTGTGTAAATTAGTACAGCAATAATGGATCTTTAAATCATTTTTAGTGTAATAATACAATACACTTTTTGTATTTTCAATAAAATGTTATGTTAAATAGAGAAAGGGTCCACTTACAATGTGTAGTTTGAGATAGTCACCTAACCCAGAGGAGCTGTTCACTCGCACCAGTAGAGCTTCTTTCAGATGAGTACTGAATCCCACCGCCAGCCGATCTGCTCGTGTGCTTGGCCGGTCGTTTGGTGGCCATGTGTATGTGATCAGACCACCGTCTCTCGCAAATATAAATGTGGTGCCTGCTGCAGGAGACACAGATGTGCAAACAAACAGAGATAGTTTGGTCAATTTATTTAATTTATATATGAAAAAAACCTTATATAGCATTAAACAGACAAAGAGATTGATAGATAGATAGAATGCATTAAAGGAAGTTGTTTTTATATAAACAGCTGTTAGATTATGTTCTTCTCCTCAGCATCTGTTCTGAGCAGTAAATAGTAAATTATTCTTTGTTGAATGCATTTCAGTGAGCAGCAGGAATCTATAGAATAAAGCTCTTTAATCTCCATTTCTATCTCTATTTTCTTGACCAGGATTTAGTTTATTTAGAGGTACTTGCGACCATGTGCGACTCACTTTTCAGGTGTGCACACCAACTTTACCTCAGTGCCTGACGAAAGTCAAACAAGAGCACAGACCATATCCCATATCCACAGAACATATCCTGTACCACTCAAATATGGCAAAAACCATAATCAGGAATATTTTGGTGAATATTGAGACCGTAATTGATTAACACAAATACTTATTGACTCAGCAGGCTTTAAACACCTCTTAAACACATCATACAGAGGCTTTAGCCATTGCAATGGAGCTTTTGTAGAGAGTGAAAGCAAGAGCAAGAGATATGAGTGAATTGCAGAGTCTCAGCAGTGTTGGGCAGTCGCATCTCTAATAATAGCAAAGCTGTAAGTTTAAGAGTGCTTCCACCTCGCTGCTGAAAAATGTCAGGTAGATTTTCAGTAGCAAAACTGATAACACTGCAAGACAGCACTAACAAGTTTTTTTGCTTGCATAAATGTTTTATTTGTGTGTGTGTGAGAGAGAAAGATAAAGCAGGAGAATAAGATATAAAAAACAAGACTTAATTGAAAAAAGATTCCAAAATTCACATCCTGTCAGCTCTTTATGCATTCGAGAGTTTTCTTTCGGTTTCTTTTCTGTTGTCAAAACATTCTGGCTGTAATTAGTGTACATCATTAGTACTGGAAATGACATCAATGTGTAACTCTATCACTATATTTTAGCTAATAAGCATTCGTAAATGCAAATATCAAAACCTTGTGTCTTCTTTTATTTATGTTCTCTTCTTTTTTTTTTTGTCAAAGTCAACAACTGCGTTATTCAACAGCAGCATTTACCACAGATGAGCACAGAGAGAAGAAGAAGAAATAACCACACAGAGGAAGTCAAGTGGGAAAAAAAGTAGGCAAGGCCCAGCATTTCAAGAAAACGGTGAAAAAAATAGATGCAAGGATTCTATCAATCCTGCAGCAGAAGCATGCACAAGAGAGAAAAAATCCACATTATCTCACATGACTTACGTTCATGGCCTTTATGTGTTTTAATTATAATGCTTAAACAAGCATAGAAAAATGTGTACACTTTATAGTAAAATAAGAATCTGTATTATTTGAACAGTAAAAATCAAATGTATTATTATTTATTTATTTAGTCTATTGCTCATTGTGATTGTTATTTGTGGTGGAAGGCAACAGTGTAATGTTCTCTTGTGCATCATAAAAAAATATATAACAAATGTATCCCCAAAGCCTACTGACTGAGATGTTAAGGTCTGCAAATTGTCACAGGTTTAGCATAGTGAGCGCAGCTTTAGCAAGGTGATTGGTCATGTGGTCAAGGAAAGGATAAAAGAAGACTATAAATATAATAAAGCTTTTCTCATTTTTTGATTCTTCTTTTGTGCCTTTTGCCTCCTGGGCAACTGGGTTAAAGTAATCTCTCTCTCTCTCTCTCTAAACATATCAATTCTCTAAACATATCAATTTAATCATGGTTTTCAGCATCAGCTCTGTCCAGTGAACATAAGAATGCAAAGTAATCTCAGACAAAGCCATCAATCCATCTATCTATTTTTCAAACCGCTTGTCCTATGTAATAGGTGGTAAACAGGGGAACGTACGGTGGCCGAGAAGTGCAAAACAAATCACAATTCTGAAAACAAAATAACAAATTACAAACGCAAATGCAAGTCTAAAAAACAAAACAACAATTCAGAAAACATTATAACAAGTCAGAAAACACAATGAAAAATTCGAAAACAAAATAACAAGTCAGAAAACACAACGACAAATCAGACAAACCGGAAGAGGTAGGTATAGTTTGAGACAGCGCCATTGGTTTGGGATTACTCACCGCTGACTGGCCGAGACATCTGTCAATCAACATATACAGGAAGAACTATTTACAATAAGTGCAAATACCTATTTACACTATGTTAAAATAGCAGGATTTCTACTATCAAGTATACTACTAGTTGCAAATAGTGGCAATTATCTGCACTTCAGTATTGTAGTACATTATAAAACAGTATGCAATAATAATGTATTGAGTGTAAATTATAATTTTAATTTTAATTATTAAATGGATGCCACCTTATTGGTACAATAAAGCCCTCCCTACACCTACCCTAACCCTACCCGATACTTTATTTTCAACTTTTTGATTATTTCCTTAATTTTTATATTATACTACAAAAAGGGTAATAATTATAATTATTACAAAACGTAAAAAAATGGACACACTTCACTGAAATAAGCAGATAAATGGCAATTAGCCTGAAAACATGAATTGTAAAATGGGCAGTTTAGTGGCACATCATATGTATGAAAACATGATTTATTTGAACTATTCACTGTGTTTTTAATTCAACATAACATAAAACTCATTTAAATATATAATGTAATATAGGGCATAATGATTAAAAATATATTAACTATAAGAAAATATCCTCATATTTCAAGGTTTTGAAAGTACATAAATAGTTTAAAATACAGCTACATCTACATTAATCCGGATACATTTGAAAACGACATTTTCATTTCAAAACATTCTCCATCCACACTAGCATTTTGAATATTTTTCCAAAAGTGTCTGATCCACACTGAAATGTCAGAAAACACTAAATTCACCTGACTGCACATGCATAGAATCTCAAAAGCTCACTGCGATGATACAGATGGAAGAGACATAATAAAGTTATCAAGCTATTCTTCTGGCAGGATAATTTTATTTCACGAAATATCTCACCATTCACTGATGCATCCAGTGCCGCTCAATCACCACTATATACTTGGTCTAAATCACAACCTGCCTCATGTTTTACATTTTCTGTAATCTTTGCAGGACTGTGATATGAAGAACGTACAGAGTTGCATATCTTTAGCAACAATGTGAAAGTGAACAGCACATAACAAGCACATACTGGTATTAACATAGATATTGGTACATGTCTAAGCATGCGTCATCTTTTTCAAATACCTCTGTTTTCACAGTCCACAAAACAATGTGAAAATGGCATTTTAAAATGTATTCACTTGGGAGAGCATCTTCAAACAGTTCTGCTTTCACAGGACAAAAATGCTGTCTCAAACTGGAAGGAAGGCCAAAATTCAGAGAAAAAGATGCATTTTCAGATCTATCTGGATTAGTGTAGACGTAGCCTACGCAGCTGTGGTTATGTTGGCGGAAACTGAGTCATCAGTGTCCCAAAGTGTAGTGAATCAGAGTCGTTGCCAGTGCCTGAATCATGTACACGGCATTTTGATTCATGACCTAGGGAGCTGATTAAGAGCTGATATCTGTGTCTCCTGCCACGTGACTCCTTTAGCAGCAACAGCTGCTGCCAAATGTTTCATTTAGCTGCTTATAAGACCTGCATGAAGTTGAGGATGAACTCTGAACCAGTCCTCTCTACAAATCTGTTTCAGTTTGCCCAACATTTGGTGGGATGGACTGATGAACACTCGGTTCTTTAGCTAAACCAGCTTTGTTAAGGTGACCATATGTCCTCTTTTTCCCAGACATGTCCTGGTCGGGATTTCTAAATTGGCTAGATTTTGGCTTTGCTTTTCTACTGTTTTCAAACTCGCTGAAGGTAATGACTGCAAAGTACCAATGACGTGATAATCAAGCAATTGTGACATGCAAGAATGCAGAATATACAGGGAATGGCCATACATATAATGAATGAGGAGTGTAGAGAGCACGGCAACAGGAAATCAAAGCCAAAACCCAGACATTTTAGGCAAGGCAGAAATCCCAGCCAGGACATGTCTGGGGAAAAGAGGACATATGGTCACTCTAGCTTTGCACATCTCTAAAATGCATCTTCTATGGTCATGTGTAAGTTGTTGGGACTGAGGCATGGTTCACTAATTGATCTCTCTTGAGAAGAACAGATTTGTTTTGTGTGCCTTTATTGAAAGAGCAGGGCACCTGTGAAACATACACAGCCAGTCTCTTCTTCTTAACTGAAACATCTGACTCCAGTTACCTTTTGGATATCTTTGAAAAGTAAATCTACGTGTGAGTGTGTTATTAGTTATATTGTGTTTGTCTATCATTTTACTTACAGTATCTCACATTTGAGTACACCCCTCACATTTTTGTAAATATTTTATTATATCTTTTCATGTGACAACACTGAAGAAATTACACTTTTCTACAATGTAAAGTAGTGAGTGTACAGCTTGTATAACAGTGTAAATTTGTTGTCCCTTCAATATAACTCAACACACAGCCATTAATGTCTAAACCGCTGGTCACAAAAGTGAGTACACCCCTAAGTGAAAATGTCCAAATTGGGCCCAATTAGCCATTTTCTCTCCCCGGTGTCATGTGACTCAGTGTTACAAGGTCTCAGGTGTGAATTGGGAGCAGGTGTGTTAAATTTGGTGTTATCGCTCTCACTCTCTCATACTGGTCACTGGAAATTCAACATGGCACCTCATGGCAAAGAACTCTCTGAGGATCTGAAAAAAAGAATTATTGCTCTACATAAAGATGGCGTAGGCTATAAGAAGATTGCCAAGACCCTGAAACTGAGCTCTTCGGAGACTGGGCTGCAGGGCAGTATTCCAACATGATAACGACCCCAAACACACCTCCAAGACTACCACTGCCTTGCTAAAGAAGCTGAGGGGAAAGGTGATGAATTGGCCAAGCATGTGCATCCACATAAACCCTATTGAGCATCTCAAGGTCTCTAACATCCACCAGCTCCGTGATGTCGTCATGGAGGAGTGGAAGAGGACTCCAGTGACAACCTGTGAAGCTCTGGTGAACTCCATGCCCAAGAAGGTTAAGGTAGGGCTGGAAAATAATGGTGGGCGCACAAAATATTGACAATTTGGGCCCAATTTGGACATTTTCACTTAGGGGTGTACTCACTTTTGTGGCCAGCAGTTTAGACATTAATGGCTGTGTGTTGAGTTATTTTGAGGGAACAGCAAATTTACACTGTTATACAAGCTGTACACTCACTACTTTACATTGTAGCAAAGTGTCATTTCTTCAGTGTTGTCACATGAAAAGATATAATAAAACATTTACAAAAATGTGAGGGGTATACTCACTTCTGTGAGATACTGTAGATGAGGATTAGACCATTAGTAACTGATGCAGAAATCCAGATCATTTCAAAGGGTTCACAAAGTTGTCTCACATCTGTGCACTGGTAAATGAAGCTTAGCCAATCATAGCAAAGTCCATTTACATATAGATGCCTTAAAGAAATAGAACCAAAATCGACCCCATTTAATTCTATTGGTCAGCGACACAGAGGAATGCAAAACTAAATTAACCTAAGCTGCTAAGTACACACATATCACACACACCATCAGAGGAAATATGTTGATTTAGGAGAGATGTAGTTGACAATAATGCTACTAAATTCATAAATATGAGCCAGTTTGGGGGGTGTTTTTGACATTTGTATATTTTATCAGTGTTTGCCAGCAATGGTTAAAGCTTGCAGACATGTGTTGAGGAGACGGGGGGTGGGGTGAATCCCCCACAATCCTATTAGTGTGGATTAGAGCGTGGCTTCATCATGCATCGTTACACAGCTACAAGGTGCCGGATTGTGCATCAGCAGAAAAAAAAAGCAGTGACACTGCTGACTACCTCTTACAGGTCTTTTCCACCATTTTTTTTTTGTTGCTTTTTTGCCAATGGATAAGGCTCACTGAGGATTTATTAGCTTATTCAATAGCTTGTAAACATGTTTCTAGCTGTGTTTCAGCACCTGTCATTCTGCATTTCCTTCTGAAGGAGCCAAGCATTAGAAACACGTGATGAGTTTATATTTGATAACGTACCTGATGATTTCAGTCGTACCTTAACCATTTGAGTGCCACATTTCAGCACTAGTTGTTTCATGCATGTCACAATGTAACGCAAACAGTCTGTTCCCGAAAGGATAGAGCATCAGCAAATATAGTTCAAATTAAAACAAAAAATGTGGAGCAAAGCACTACTGCTCAGCACAGCAGCAAAAACATCGCTGACAATGATAATCAGCTCAACTTCCTTAAGAAACAGAATCAGCAACGTCTTCACCAAAGCATATCCTCTGATTTTATTCTGCTTTATTTTTATTTCTATAGTTTCAGTGCATTAACAGCACATAATGGATTATTGGTTATCACTTATCCAACCAATTAATGAGATATATAAAGATGCTCATGACGTGTTACTGTCACTGGATAGTGAAGCTTTGGGCTGTTGGACTGTGAGTGTTTACACTGTTCTATATCTACAGCACAAAAACTACCACATTCAGCTTCACTGAACATAAAAGTAGCAATTTAATTGTCTTTTTTTTCCTTCTGTGATGCGCTATTTTGATTATACTAGAAGCAAATCTATGCTTTTGGAAAGAAAACTGTGTATCTGTCCTGTGTCACTGTAACAAAATTATTTAGTCAACTATTCCCCCCCACCCCCCCCCAAGAGAAATTCAAAAAGGTTTTCTATGAGGGTTATGTTTAATACCATTAGCTCGGTATAAAAACCATTATGTGAAACAGACTCCAGTAGAGTGACCTAATTGCGTTAGTGGCTGGTCAATAGAGGGCGCTAGGGTACCCC